>NC_059457.1:90370770-90420770 GCF_905237065.1 Salmo salar
TCAGGACTGAGGGGTATAACATGTGATTAGCATCTCCTCTCTCAGTCAGGACTGAGGGGTATAACATGTGATTAGTATCTCCTCTCTCTCAGTCAGGACTGAGGGGTATAACATGTGATTAGCATCTCTCTCTGTCAGGACTGAGGGGTACATGTGATTAGTATCTCGTCTCTCTCAGTCAGGACTGAGGGGTATAACATGTGATTAGTATCTCTCAGTCAGGACTGAGGGCTATAACATGTGATTAGTATCTCCTCTCTCAGTCAGGACTGAGGGGTATAACGTGATTAGTATATCCTCTCTCAGTCAGGACTGAGGGGTATAACATGTGATTAGCATCTCTCTCAGTCAGGACTGAGGGGTATAACATGTGATTAGTATCTCCTCTCTCAGTCAGGACTGAGGGGTATAACATGTGATTAGTATCTCCTCTCTCAGTCAGGACTGAGGGGTATAACATGTGATTAGTATCTCCTCTCTCTCAGTCAGGACTGAGGGGTATAACATGTGATTAGCATTTCTCTCAGTCAGGACTGAGGAGTATAACATGTGATTAGCATCTCTCTCAGTCAGGACTGAGGGGTATAACATGTGATTAGTATCTCCTCTCTCTCAGTCAGGACTGAGGGGTATAACATGTGATTAGTATCTCCTCTCTCAGTCAGGACTGAGGGGTATAACATGTGATTAGCATCTCCTCTCTCAGTCAGGACTGAGGGGTATAACATGTGATTAGCATCTCTCTCAGTCAGGACTGAGGGGTATAACATGTGATTAGCATCTCTCTCAGTCAGGACTGAGGGGTATAACATGTGATTAGTATCTCTCTCAGTCAGGACTGAGGGGTATAACATGTGATTAGCATCTCTCTCAGTCAGGACTGAGGGGTATAACATGTGATTAGTATCTCCTCTCTCAGTCAGGACTGAGGGGTATAACATGTGATTAGCATCTCTCTCAGTCAGGACTGAGGGGTATAACATGTGATTAGTATCTCTCTCAGTCAGGACTGAGGGGTATAACATGTGATTAGTATCTCCTCTCTCAGTCAGGACTGAGGGGTATAACATGTGATTAGTATCTCCTCTCTCTCAGTCAGGACTGAGGGGTATAACATGTGATTAGCATTTCTCTCAGTCAGGACTGAGGAGTATAACATGTGATTAGCATCTCTCTCAGTCAGGACTGAGGGGTATAACATGTGATTAGTACTCTCTCAGTCAGGACTGAGGGGTATAACATGTGATTAGTATCTCTCTCAGTCAGGACTGAGGGGTATAACATGTGATTAGCATCTCTCTCAGTCAGGACTGAGGGGTATAACATGTGATTAGCATCTCCTCTCTCAGTCAGGACTGAGGGGTATAACATGTGATTAGTATCTCCTCTCTCAGTCAGGACTGAGGGGTATAACATGTGATTAGTATCTCCTCTCTCAGTCAGGACTGAGGGGTATAACATGTGGTTAGCATCTCTCTCAGTCAGGACTGAGGGGTATAACATGTGATTAGTATCTCCTCTCTCAGTCAGGACTGAGGGGTATAACATGTGATTAGACCATCTCTCTCAGTCAGGACTGAGGGGTATAACATGTGATTAGCATCTCCTCTCTCAGTCAGGACTGAGGGGTATAACATGTGATTAGTATCTCCTCTCTCAGTCAGGACTGAGAGGGTATAACATGTGATTAGCATCTCTCTCAGTCAGGACTGAGGGGTATAACATGTGATTAGTATCTCCTCTCTCAGTCAGGACTGAGGGGTATAACATGTGATTAGTATCCTCTCTCAGTCAGGACTGAGGGGTATAACATGTGATTAGCATCTCTCTCAGTCAGGACTGAGGGGTATAACATGTGATTAGTATCTCCTCTCTCAGTCAGGACTGAGGGGTATAACATGTGATTAGCATCTCTCTCAGTCAGGACTGAGGGGTATAACATGTGATTAGCATCTCCTCTCTCAGTCAGGACTGAGGGGTATAACATGTGATTAGCATCTCCTCTCTCAGTCAGGACTGAGGGGTATAACATGTGATTAGCATCTCCTCTCTCAGTCAGGACTGAGGGGTATAACATGTGATTAGCATCTCCTCTCTCAGTCAGGACTGAGGGGTATAACATGTGATTAGTATCTCCTCTCTCAGTCAGGACTGAGGGGTATAACATGTGATTAGTATCTCCTCTCTCAGTCAGGACTGAGGGGTATAACATGTGATTAGCATCTCCTCTCTCAGTCAGGACTGAGGGGTATAACATGTGATTAGCATCTCTCTCAGTCAGGACTGAGGGGTATAACATGTGATTAGCATCTCCTCTCTCAGTCAGGACTGAGGGGTATAACATGTGATTAGCATCTCCTCTCTCAGTGCTCTGTGGCTGTGAGGTTTTGTTGATTGACTGCTAATTAATGTAACAGGGAGAAGAAGGGGAAAACAATCCCATTTGTCTTGATCAATTAATCAGGAAGAACTGGTTTATTAGGCCGGCCAGTCAAGAGGATTAACTTTAGAGAAGATCGTCGGATACACCTCCCTCTCGCCCCCTGTCCGTCTCCCCCTCCCCCTGTCCGTCTCCCCCTCTCCCTGTCCGTCTCCCCCTCGCCCTGTTCGTCTCCCCCTCCCCCTGTTCGTCTCCCCCTCTCCCTGTCCGTCTCCCCCTCTCCCTGTCTTCCCCTCCTCTCCCTGTCCGTCTCCCCCTCTCCCTGTCCGTCTCTCCCTGTCCGTCTCCCCCTCTCCCTGTCCGTCTCCCCCTGTCCGTCTCTCCCTCTCCGTCTCTCCCTGTCCGTCTCCCCCTCTCCTCTCTTGCTCATGTTGAGCTAAGCCGGACAGCCAGCAGAGGAGGGATGAAAGACTAGCCTAATGAGTTAAAACAGAGTTGAAAAAAAAGGCAATGCTCTGAATTTGAAGCCACAAAAAACTGAAATGGAGCCAGATGTCTTCAGACCTTTTCATGAAGAAACCACCTCCAGACGAGGGGCCTGTCATTCAGATAAACGCTTCAAATACTGTTTCTATTGACTAATGCTGAGAGCATCTGAGCCAAACGCCCGATGTTGATGGAAACATTTCGGTTAATTACAAAGTCACTTGAAACAAATATAAATCATTGAAACTAAACTCCTGAGCACAAGACTGTTAGAATGACAAATGTAAAACTTTGTCAAAGTAACTTAATTAAAATTATATTAAAAGTTAATTAAAGAACATTTGGAGAGAGAGAGAGGGGGGAGAGGAGAGAGAGCAGAGAGAGGGGGAGAGGAGAGAGAGAGAGAGAGAGAGAGAAAAAAGGGGGGAAGAGAGGGAGAGAGAGAGGGAAGAGAGAGAGAGGGGGAAGGAGAGAGAGAGACAGAGAGAGAGAGAGAGAGCAGAGAGAGAGAGACAGAGAGAGAGAGAGAGAGAGAGGGGAAGGGGAGAGAGAGGGGAGGGGAGAGAGGAGAGAGAGAGACAGAGAGAGACAGACAGAGAGACAGAGACAGAAGAGAGACAGAGAGAGAGAGAGAGACAGAGAGGGAAGGGAGAGAGAGGAAGAGAGAGAGACAGAGAGAGAAGAGAAAAAAAAACAGAGACAGAGAGCGAGAACACATCAGGACAGTGTAGTCTGGGTCTGCCATAACATTTCCATATTGCCTTTAAAAGTGCTTCCTTACAGGTGGACAGACCAGGCCGGATCACGAAGGCCAGGCCAAGGTCTGTCTGTCTGTCTGTCTGTCTGTCTGTCTGTCTGTCTGTCTGTCTGTCTGTCTGTCTGTCTGTCTGTCTGTCTGTCTGTCTGTCTGTCTGTCTGTCTGTCTGTCTGTCTGTCTGTCTGTCTGTCTGTCTGTCTGTCTGTCTGTCTGTAAGTCCTGATCCAGAGGGGGCTGGTGGGTCCATCCCTCATATTGTTTTAATTCACTGATCACAGAGAGAGAGAGAAAGGCATCACTGTCCCCCCTTCATCCCTCCTCCTCCTCCTCCCTCCCTGACTCAGGACAGCTGAAAGCAAAGGGTCGCTATTCTATTCCTGACAAAATAACTAATCTGGGGCCTTAAATCTGAAGGTCAATTTTTAATATAATATCAGAAACCAATTTCCACTTGTTTGTCACGTCCATTTATCACACCATTTAATACAATTACTCCAGAGAGGCAGTCTGTGGCCGGGGCTGTGGGCTAACATGGAGGCCTCACGTCAGGGACCAGCTGGTGTGTGTGTGTCTTGGTGTGTGTCTGTGTGTCTTGGTGTGTGTGTCTTGGTGTGTGTGTGTGTGTGTGTGTGTGTGTGTGTGTGTGTGTGTGTGTGTGTGTGTGTGTGTGTGTGTGAGGAGTGTTGGAGACGTGGACCAGTGGGGTTACAGGTGTTACTGTCTGAATGGACAGAAACAGGGAACATCTTGTGTCATACAGCAGGCTGCTCTGAGAGGAGACCTGATGAGAAGTACTGTCCTGCCAGGATCCACAGTGTCTCTGGTCTAAAGTACTGTCCTGCCAGGATCCACAGTGTCTCTGGTCTAAAGTACTGTCCTGCCAGGATCCACAGTGTCTCTGGTCTAAAGTACTGAGTAAATAACAGCGTAATTAACGGAGTAAATAACGGTAGCTTCCCTGGGGAGCATAATAACCCCCCCTCCCCCCGTCAATCTACATCAGATACATCTGGAGTTCAGCTTCACATGTTCCAGCCTGGGACCCAAATCAGAAATGTTGTCTTTTCCTGGGACCCAAATGAGAAATGTTGTCTTTTCCTGGGACCCAAATGAGAAATGTTGTGTTTTCCTGGGACCCAAATGAGAAATGCTGTGTTTTCCTGGGACCCAAATGAGAAATGCTGTGTTTTCCTGGGACCCAAATGAGAAATGCTGTGTTTTCCTGGGACCCAAATGAGAAATGTTGTGTTTTCCTGGGACCCAAATGAGAAATGCTGTGTTTTCCTGGGACCCAAATGAGAAATGCTGTGTTTTCCTGGGACCCAAATGAGAAATGCTGTGTTTTCCTGGGACCCAAATGAGAAATGCTGTGTTTTCCTGGGACCCAAATGAGAAATGCTGTGTTTTCCTGGGACCCAAATGAGAAATGCTGTGTTTTCCTGGGACCCAAATGAGAAATGCTGTGTTTTCCTGGGACCCAAATGAGAAATGCTGTGTTTTCCTGGGACCCAAATGAGAAATGCTGTGTTTTCCTGGGACCCAAATGAGAAATGTTGTCTTTTCCTGGGACCCAAATGAGAAATGTTGTCTTTTCCTGGGACCCAAATGAGAAATGTTGTGTTTTCCTGGGACCCAAATGAGAAATGCTGTGTTTTCCTGGGACCCAAATGAGAAATGCTGTGTTTTCCTGGGACCCAAATGAGAAATGTTGTGTTTTCCTGGGACCCAAATGAGAAATGCTGTGTTTTCCTGGGACCCAAATGAGAAATGCTGTGTTTTCCTGGGACCCAAATGAGAAATGCTGTGTTTTCCTGGGACCCAAATGAGAAATGCTGTGTTTTCCTGGGAACCAAATGAGAAATGCTGTGTTTTCCTGGGACCCAAGCATACAAAAACATGCAACTATACGTAAATATGGGTACAGTCAGTTTCTCAGCCTCAGAAAAACCCATCTCACCTTCAATCAGTGTAATCCAGTGCAGAATAAAAACGATTAGTTGTATTTTAACAGCGACAGATTTATTTTCTCCATCTTGTTCTGTACTGTTACTTAGGGCTGCACTATCAGTAGCTAGATAGCTTGCTTTGGCTAACGTTAGCTAGCTAGCCAGCTATTGGCTGCGTACGAGCGGATTGTTTGAAAGGAGGAACTCACATCGACTACTCTGAGAGATAGTTAGTACTCTCTTATTTCTGTGGATCATCACCTGTTAGAAAATGACAACAATGCCTTGCATGTTGACTTACTCTTCCACTGTCGAACCACTGTTTGCTTCCTGAACCACTGTTTGCTTCCTGAACCACTGTTTGCTTCCTGAACCACTGTTTGCTTCCTGAACCACTGTTTGCTTCCAGAACCACGGTTTGCTTCCTGAACCACGGTTTGCTTCCTGAACCTCTGCTTCCTGAAGGATTCAGGCCCTGTTCTGAGAGACCTCCCTGGGTTTACCGTCATGCTGTGGATGTTTGGATCAGGACGTGTGGTTTTAATGTGTTCGTTTTGAGAGACTCATTTCTAACGTTAAGCACAAAACCCAATGTGGGATCTCCTCAGTATTTCTCAAAGTTTGTTTTAAACCAAGAGAGAGAAACTCATTTCTCAAGACAATTGAACTCAGTCAGAACTTGTGGCAAGCTTGAGTGTATTCGGTGACAGCGGTGAGTGATGGCGAGAGGGGAGTTACAAGCCAGTGGCTGACAGCACATCATCTGCTGCTGAACAACAGCACTGCAGCGCGTGGGTCGCGCAGCGACCTTCAAGAAAACTGACGAAAAAAATATCCGGGGAAACCTTGAAGGACACGAGCATCTCCACCCGCTCACTCAGCATCTCCACCCGCTCACCCAGCATCTCCACCCGCTCACCCAGCATCTCCACCCGCTCACTCAGCATCTCCACCCGCTCACTCAGCATCTCCACCCGCTCACCCAGCATCTCCACCCGCTCACCCAGCATCTCCACCCGCTCACTCAGCATCTCCACCCGCTCACCCAGCATCTCCACCCGCTCACCCAGCATCTCCACCCGCTCACTCAGCATCTCCACCCGCTCACTCAGCATCTCCACCCGCTCACTCAGCATCTCCACCCGCTCACTCAGCATCTCCACCCGCTCACTCAGCATCTCCACCCGCTCACTCAGCATCTCCACCCGCTCACTCAGCATCTCCACCCGCTCACTCAGCATCTCCACCCGCTCACTCAGCATCTCCACCCGCTCACTCAGCATCTCCACCCGCTCACTCAGCATCTCCACCCGCTCACTCAGCATCTCCACCGCTCACTCAGCATCTCCACCCGCTCACTCAGCATCTCCACCCGCTCACTCAGCATCTCCACCCGCTCACTCAGCATCTCCACCCGCTCACTCAGCATCTCCACCCGCTCACTCAGCATCTCCACCCGCTCACTCAGCTGACAAACTGAGCAGACAACCCTGCTAAGCAGAGAGCAGAGAGAGCAGTGAGCAGAGAGAGAGCAGTGAACAGAGAGAGCAGTGAGCAGAGAGAGCAGTGAACAGAGAGAGCAGTGAGCAGAGAGAGCAGTGAGCAGAGAGAGCAGTGAACAGGTCAGAGACCCTCCTTCAACGGGTCAGCGACCCTCCGTCAACAGGTCAGCGACCCTCCGTCAACAGGTCAGCGACCCTCCTTCAACGGGTCAGAGACCCTCCGTCAACAGGTCAGAGACCCTCCGTCAACAGGTCAGCGACGCTCCTTCAACAGGTCAGCGACCCTCCTTCAACAGGTCAGCGACGCTCCTTCAACAGGTCAGCGACCCTCCTTCAACAGGTCAGCGACCCTCCGTCAACAGGTCAGCGACCCTCCTTCAACAGGTCAGCGACCCTCCTTCAACAGGTCAGCGACCCTCCTTCAACAGGTCAGCGACCCTCCTTCAACAGGTCAGCGACCCTCCTTCAACAGGTCAGCGACCCTCCTTCAACAGGTCAGCGACCCTCCTTCAACAGGTCAGCGACCCTCCTTCAACAGGTCAGCGACCCTCCTTCAACAGGTCAGCGACCCTCCTTCAACAGGTCAGAGACCCTCCTTCAACAGGTCAGCGACCCTCCTTCAACAGGTCAGAGACCCTCCGTCAACAGGTCAGCGACCCTCCTTCAACAGGTCAGCGACCCTCCTTCAACAGGTCAGCGACCCTCCTTCAACAGGTCAGCGACCCTCCTTCAACAGGTCAGCGACCCTCCTTCAACAGGTCAGCGACCCTCCTTCAACAGGTCAGCGACCCTCCTTCAACAGGTCAGCGACCCTCCTTCAACAGGTCAGCGACCCTCCTTCAACAGGTCAGCGACCCTCCTTCAACAGGTCAGCGACCCTCCGTCAACAGGTCAGCGACCCTCCGTCAACAGGTCAGCGACCCATACTTTAAGGCTGCTCTGGAGGCATAAAACTAAAAATATGTGCTGCCATGGCAACATGTCCAATAACAATCCAGAGCGACAGAACAGGAAGGTCATGACAACAACAGGTCACAACGAGGTCAGCGGTTGGAGGTCAAGGCTACAGGCGGGTTGATAAAACACACATGACAAGGCTGATATATCGTCACAATACATGGCTGACCTAATTATATTATTCTGCCTAGCAACTCCACACATCAGACAGCGTACGCATGAATCTCATTGGACAACGGCAGGACATAGAGTAACGGGTGTACCGTGGTACCACGGGTCAGAACGTTCCCTAACAGAGGTACCACGGGTCAGAACGTTCCCTAACAGAGGTACCACGGGTCAGAACGTTCCCTAACAGAGGTACTGTGGTACCACGGGTCAGAACGTTCCCTAACAGAGGTACCACGGGTCAGAACGTTCCCTAACAGAGGTACTGTGGTACCACGGGTCAGAACGTTCCCTAACAGAGGTACCGTGGTACCACGGGTCAGAACGTTCCCTAACAGAGGTACCACGGGTCAGAACGTTCCCTAACAGAGGTACCACGGTGCGTTCCTAACGAGGTACCACGGGTCAGAACGTTCCCTAACAGAGGTACTGTGGTACCACGGGTCAGAACGTTCCCTAACAGAGGTAGCGGCAGAACGTTCCCTAACAGAGGTACCACGGGTCAGAACGTTCCCTAACAGAGGTACCACGGGTCAGAACGTTCCCTAACAGAGGTACCACGGGTCAGAACGTTCCCTAACAGAGGTACCACGGGTCAGAACGTTCCCTAACAGAGGTAGCACGGGTCAGAACGTTCCCTAACAGAGGTACCACGGGTCAGAACGTTCCCTAACAGAGGTAGCACGGGTCAGAACCGTTCCCTAACAGAGGTACCACGGGTCAGAACCGTTCCCTAACAGAGGTACTGCTCTGACACCTCGTTACTCAGCAGCACCACTCTGTGAAATCAGACCACTAGTCTCCATTTTAGAGAGAAGACGTTTCAGCGGAGGACAGCAACACAAAATAAAAAGCTTGAGAAGAGTCTGTCAGAGTCATACAAGCGCTGTTATAGGGGGAGATGTTTGATGGGGTGTGAAAGTCATGTCCTCCCTTCCTCCCTTCTTCCCTCCCTCCCTCCTTCCCTCCTTCCCTCCCTCCCTCCCTCCCTCCGGCCAGGACAGACAGGGCAGCCCCTCTCTCGGGTCTTCGTGCCAGACTGTGTGACAGCAATGCAGGGTGACAGCTCTCTCAAACACACAGCCTGGCCTGCTCTGGCCTCCCAAAGGAACCTGAACAATCCCCATCGCTAATGTCTGGCAGAGGGAAACATTAAAGAAACACACTCTAACTTTCATCTCAACTCACAAGTAAAGTGCTGACGGCCGCTTCTGTGTCTCTCGCTCTCTGTGTCTCTCGCTCTCTGTGTCTCTCGCTCTCTCCAGTGTGTGTGTGTGTGTGTGTGTGTGTCCCACATCATTGGTTGTGAGGGATGGTGACTGTACAGGACCACATAATTCCAGCGTCTCAGTCAAACTCAGTGACAGTTACATAGTTCCTGAAAGGAAAGAAACACTCCCACACTGGATGAGAGAGAGAGAGAGAGACAGACAGACAGACAGGCAGGCAGGCAGGCAGGCAGGCAGGCAGGCAGGCAGACAGACAGACAACAGGCCTTCCAGTATCATTTGTATTCACGTATTGGGACATTTTCAGCTGAGATTCTTCCTAGAATAATGTGATTATATTCCATCATCCAGTAGATATTTATACCCCTCCCCCAGACTGCTAACTGGCTGCAAGAAGCCCAAACAGATCTGGTATTTGACAAAAACGGAGTCATTTGAAAACCCTGATCATCACATACGTGTGTATAATTTACAGAAGAGGACCAGTGTGTTTCCTGTTGTGCTGGTCCCTGATCTCCTGGTGACGGGACAGTCCTTGGATTTCTAAATAAAAGCTCCACCTTTTGTAGACCCCTGCTATAAGTCAACTCTTCTACACAACGACTACACTTCCAGAGGTTCTTAACCACAACACATCTCCTTTGGTCCCGTCGCGAGCAGCAGGCTGCCGTCCCTCCGCTAGCAGCAGGCTGCCGTCCCTCCGCGAGCAGCAGGCTGCCGTCCCGCCGCGAGCAGCAGGCTGCCGTCCCTCCGCGAGCAGCAGGCTGCCGTCCCTCCGCTAGCAGCAGGCTGCCGTCCCTCCGCGAGCAGCAGGCTGCCGTCCCTCCGCTAGCAGCAGGCTGCCGTCCCTCCGCTAGCAGCAGGCTGCCGTCCCTCCGCTAGCAGCAGGCTGCCGTCCCTCCGCGAGCAGCAGGCTGCCGTCCCGCCGCGAGCAGCAGGCTGCCGTCCCTCCGCGAGCAGCAGGCTGCCGTCCCTCCATGAGCAGCATGCCGCTCTATACAAATACCAAGTGAAGTGCAGCAGGCTGACAACAGCATTATATATGCTGAGTGCTTGGCCATGGCACAGCTGGTGAACACAGAGAAGAGAAAAGACTGTCGACGCGCCGCACGAAGAACGCTGGCGAGAGACAGAAAGTGTTAACCCTGCATGAATAAACTAATCTGTCCGTTATTCTGTTGGAGGAGAGAAAGGAAAGAGAGGGAGACGGAGGAGGTGAAGAGGGGACAGGGCCTGGTGAACGCTGAGAGGCAGTGTTAACCCTGCATGAATAAACATCTGTCTGTTCGCTGGTGAAGGAGAAGAAGAAGCGAGAGAGAGGGAGATGAGATATGGCCTATCCAGGGTGAGGAGGCCAGGAAACTCATCTATCCATTCACTGTGGAGGTAGAAGGAACGGGAGAGGAGAGCCTGGCAGGGAACGTGGAGGGAGGAGAGGAGAGCCTGGCAGGGAACGTGGAGGGAGGAGAAGAGGAGAGCCTGGCAGGGAACGTGGAGGGAGGAGAGGAGAGCCTGGCAGGGAACGTGGAGGGAGGAGAAGAGGAGAGCCTGGCAGGGAACGTGGAGGGAGGAGAAGAGGAGAGCCTGGCAGGGAACGTGGAGGGAGGAGAGAGAGAGCCTGGCAGGGAACGTGGAGGGAGGAGAGGAGAGCCTGGCAGGGAACGTGGAGGGAGGAGAGAGAGAGCCTGGCAGGGAACGTGGAGGGAGGAGAGGAGAGCCTGGCAGGGAACGTGGAGGGAGGAGAGGAGAGCCTGGCAGGGAACGTGGAGGGAGGAGAGGAGAGCCTGGCAGGGAACGTGGAGGGAGGAGAAGAGGAGAGCCTGGCAGGGAACGTGGAGGGAGGAGAGGAGAGCCTGGCAGGGAACGTGGAGGGAGGAGAGGAGAGCCTGGCAGGGAACGTGGAGGGAGGAGGAGAGCCTGGCAGGGAACGTGGAGGGAGGAGAAGAGAGCCTGGCAGGGAACGTGGAGGGAGGAGAGGAGAGCCTGGCAGGGAACGTGGAGGGAGGAGAGAGGAGAGCCTGGCAGGGAACGTGGAGGGAGGAGAGAGAGAGCCTGGCAGGGAACGTGGAGGGAGGAGAGGAGAGCCTGGCAGGGAACGTGGAGGGAGGAGAGAGAGAGCCTGGCAGGGAACGTGGAGGGAGGAAGAGGAGAGCCTGGCAGGGAACGTGGAGGGAGGAGAGGAGAGCCTGGCAGGGAACGTGGAGGGAGGAGAAGAGAGCCTGGCAGGGAACGTGGAGGGAGAGAGAGGAGAGCCTGGCAGGGAACGTGGAGGGAGGAGAAGAGGAGAGCCTGGCAGGGAACGTGGAGGGAGGAGAGGAGAGCCTGGCAGGGAACGTGGAGGGAGAGAAGAGGAGAGCCTGGCAGGGAACGTGGAGGGAGGAGAGGAGAGCCTGGCAGGGAACGTGGAGGGAGGAGAGGAGAGCCTGGCAGGGAACGTGGAGGGAGGAGGAGAAGAGAGCCTGGCAGGGAACGTGGAGGGAGGAGAGGAGAGCCTGGCAGGGAACGTGGAGGGAGGAGGAGAGAGAGAGGCAGGATATTATTGGGTCTTCTCTGAGGCGGATGGTTATTAGCCCACTGCCTTGTATCAGCGTTACCCACTGCTCCACTCCTCCTCCAGACAGTAGGGCCTGCTCCACTCCTCCTCCAGACAGTAGGGCCTGCTCCACTCCTCCTCCAGACCGTAGGGCCTGCTCCACTCCTCCTCCAGACCGTAGGGCCTGCTCCGCCTCCTCCAGACAGTAGGGCCTGCTCCGCTCCTCCTCCAGACAGTAGGGCCTGCTCCGCTCCTCCTCCAGACAGTAGGGCCTGCTCCGCTCCTCCTCCAGACAGTAGGGCCTGCTCCGCTCCTCCTCCAGACAGTAGGGCCTGCTCCGCTCCTCCTCCAGACAGTAGGGCTTAAACTACACCGAAACTATTTTCACACATTAACAGATGAAATAAATGAAGTAAAGCATGATGGGGAGAAAGAGGGAGAAGGGGGGAGATGATGAGCGAGGGGGAAGCGAACGATGTATAATTATGTAACCAATTGTGAATCGAACAGCGCAGGCCATTCTATTGATATATTTTAATTATAATCCCAAAATGGTAAGTAACCCTTTATCATTCGCCCCCCTGAATCCCAGCAGTCTTATCAGTCTACTCCGGCACACCTGGAGTACACAGTGAGAGCGTGTGGAATTTACAAACGGGGCAAGAAGACCGAGACGAACGACGGGATGAACATGCTGAGCTGGCACTGCTACAAGATCTGACTGAAAACCCACTCAGATGACAGGTGGAATAAATTAATCATAACATCTCTGATGATTATTCTTCAGAACCTGAGACTCGGGCAGAACCGACACCTCAGAGGCCCTGATCGGGAAAAAGAAAGATAGAACGACACAGACCGAGCAGCCACCACCAAATCAAAACAACATCAGCAACATCAGCAACAGTCACCAGCTTTCATTGTTTATGTGACATGGACATGCTACAGTACATCAGGGGCTGAGACACACAGGGAGCAAGGAGACACCGCCTGGGATCAGGTACTGGGACCGAGACACACAGGGAGCAAGGAGACACCGCCTGGGATCAGGTACTGGGGCTGAGACACACAGGGAGCAAGGAGACACCTCCTGGGATCAGGTACTGGGGGTGAGACACACAGGGAACAAGGAGACACCGCCTGGGATCAGGTACTGGGGGTGAGACACACAGGGAACAAGGAGACACCGCCTGGGATCAGGTACTGGGGGTGAGACACACAGGGAACAAGGAGACACCGCCTGGGATCAGGTACTGGGGCTGAGACACACAGGGAACAAGGAGACACCGCCTGGGATCAGGGAATGGGGCTGAGACACACAGGGAACAAGGAGACACCGCCTGGGATCAGGTACTGGGGGTGAGACACACAGGGAACAAGGAGACACCGCCTGGGATCAGGTACTGGGGGTGAGACACACAGGGAACAAGGAGACACCGCCTGGGATCAGGTACTGGGGGTGAGACACACAGGGAACAAGGAGACACCGCCTGGGATCAGGTACTGGGGGTGAGACACACAGGGAGCAAGGAGACACCGCCTGGGATCAGGTACTGGGGCTGAGACACACAGGGAGCAAGGAGACACCGCCTGGGATCAGGTACTGGGGGTGAGACACACAGGGAACAAGGAGACACCGCCTGGGATCAGGTACTGGGGGTGAGACACACAGGGAACAAGGAGACACCGCCTGGGATCAGGTACTGGGGGTGAGACACACAGGGAGCAAGGAGACACCGCCTGGGATCAGGTACTGGGTCTGAGACACACAGGGAGACACTGCCTGGGATCTGTCTGTTGATGAGCTGGAAGCGTTCATTTCAATCCTGTATGTCCGTGGTGCAGTCGGATTATAGAGAGTGTATACTGAGAGCTGGTCAGACAGAGTGTATACTGAGAGCTGGTCAGTCAGAGTGTATACTGAGAGCTGGTCAGTCAGAGTGTATACTGAGAGCTGGTCAGACAGAGTGTATACTGAGAGCTGGTCAGACAGAGTGTATACTGAGAGCTGGTCAGTCAGAGTGTATACTGAGAGCTGGTCAGTCAGAGTGTATACTGAGAGCTGGTCAGTCAGAGTGTATACTGAGAGCTGGTCAGTCAGAGTGTATACTGAGAGCTGGTCAGACAGAGTGTATACTGAGAGCTGGTCAGACAGAGTGTATACTGAGAGCTGGTCAGTCAGTGTGTATACTGAGAGCTGGTCAGTCAGAGTGTATACTGAGAGCTGGTCAGTCAGAGTGTATACTGAGAGCTGGTCAGTCAGAGTGTATACTGAGAGCTGGTCAGTCAGAGTGTATACTGAGAGCTGGTCAGACAGAGTGTATACTGAGAGCTGGTCAGTCAGAGTGTATACTGAGAGCTGGTCAGACAGAGTGTATACTGAGAGCTGGTCAGTCAGAGTGTATACTGAGAGCTGGTCAGACAGAGTGTATACTGAGAGCTGGTCAGACAGAGTGTATACTGAGAGCTGGTCAGTCAGAGTGTATACTGAGAGCTGGTCAGTCAGAGTGTATACTGAGAGCTGGTCAGTCAGAGTGTATACTGAGAGCTGGTCAGACAGAGTGTATACTGAGAGCTGGTCAGTCAGAGTGTATACTGAGAGCTGGTCAGTCAGAGTGTATACTGAAAGCTGGTCAGTCAGAGTGTATACTGAGAGCTCCTGGTCAGACAGAGTGTATACTGAGAGCTGGTCAGACAGAGTGTATACTGAGAGCTGGTCAGTCAGAGTGTATACTGAGAGCTGATCAGTCAGAGTGTATACTGAGAGCTGGTCAGTCAGAGTGTATACTGAGAGCTGGTCAGACAGAGTGTATACTGAGAGCTGGTCAGACAGAGTGTATACTGAGAGCTGGTCAGTCAGAGTGTATACTGAGAGCTGGTCAGTCAGAGTGTATACTGAGAGCTGGTCAGTCAGAGTGTATACTGAGAGCTGGTCAGACAGAGTGTATACTGAGAGCTGGTCAGTCAGAGTGTATACTGAGAGCTGGTCAGTCAGAGTGTATACTGAAAGCTGGTCAGTCAGAGTGTATACTGAGAGCTCCTGGTCAGACAGAGTGTATACTGAGAGCTGGTCAGACAGAGTGTATACTGAGAGCTGGTCAGTCAGAGTGTATACTGAGAGCTGATCAGTCAGAGTGTATACTGAGAGCTGGTCAGTCAGAGTGTATACTGAGAGCTGGTCAGACAGAGTGTATACTGAGAGCTGGTCAGACAGAGTGTATACTGAGAGCTGGTCAGTCAGAGTGTATACTGAGAGCTGGTCAGACAGAGTGTAAACTGAGAGCTGGTCAGTCAGAGTGTATACTGAGAGCTGGTCAGACAGAGTGTATACTGAGAGCTGGTCAGTCAGAGTGTATACTGAGAGCTGGTCAGACAGAGTGTATACTGAGAGCTGGTCAGTCAGAGTGTATACTGAGAGCTGGTCAGTCAGAGTGTATACTGAGAGCTGGTCAGTCAGAGTGTATACTGAGAGCTGGTCAGACATGTATGGGACACCTTTCCATGGAGAAACCATGTCATGGGATCGCTTCAGAGAGATCATGTGATCCCTCCGTTTTGATGACAAAAAAAAGCGAGAAAGCGATGCCTGGAAACAGACAAATTTACCATGGTAACCAATGTATAAACAATTGACTTTGTGACTGTCCTCATATCGACAGCTGTATTCATGATTGATTTTGTGTTGATTTTCACTATTTATCACAGTTGGCACTTCTGAGGTTGAGGCTACTGATGTTTTCATGATCTGGCCGCATGTCTTGGTGGTCGGGGGATTATGTGTTTGTCGTTATAAAAAGAAGCTGTGCTCAGAAACATACGCTTTCTGTTAAATAGATGTAACAAAATTGAATTCTTATCTTACCTCAGACCTTCATAAACACAACCAAATTATTATTTTTGCGATAGCATATATGAAATGTATTACACTGTTAGAATGTTACAGTCAGAATGCTCATTAGCTTGAAGAGAGGTCCCAGGGCCCAGCGGTTCTAGTGTTATTAACTGCATGAAGAGAGGTCCCAGGGCCCAGAGGTTCTAGTGTTAATAGCATGAAGAGAGGTCCCTTGTTTGTTTCACATTAAAAAAATATTTTGCATCTTCAAAGTGGTAGGCATTTTGTGTAAATCAAATTATACAAACCCCCCCAAAAAATCTATTTTAATTCCAGGTTGTAAGGCAACAAAATAGGAAAAATGCCAAGAGGGTGAATACTTTCACAAACCACTGTATAACATGGGACCAACACTTTACATGTTGTGTTTAATTTGTTGTTCAGTGTATATAACATGGGGACGTGCAAATTCACAAGCATCATGCTCTCTCCCCCTCTGTGTAAAGACAGTCCACTGCCACCAGAGCTCTTTATATAATGACGACATGCTCATGTCTCCACCCTAACAATGGCGCTCATTGTTCCAAAGGGCGGGAAGGCAGGTAAACAAGCTTAGATCCACAACAATCCCATAGAAACGCATTAGGATTATTTTTGGACAGATTTTGGCGAGAGTGAAACCTCTTGGTTCGTCTCTTCCTCTCTGCCGTTTCTCCGCGTCATCACTCGCTTTGTGACTGACAGGCGCCTATCCTTTCGATAGATCGCTAGAAGGTGCATATCGCTCATTCTAGCGGGAGAGGGCTTGACGGACTAGCGAACTGAAACTTAGCCTAGCAGCCTTGTTAATATGAAGTGGGAAACGTAGCTGGATGTAAATGAGTGGGTAACAGCCTGATTAGCTGAGAGCTAATGGACAACATGTATTGTATAGAAAGAAACATCGTATCCGGATCGAAGGACCAGGTTTCCCATAAAACCCTTCTTCATGGTATTTAGACGACCTACGTACACATTAGGATCACATAACCTCTACCTTAACTGCCACCCTAGACCCACTTCCATTTGCTTACCGCCCCAACAGGTCCACAGACGATGCAATCGCCATCACACTGCCCTATCCCATCTGGACAAGAGGAATACCTATGTAAGAATGGTGTTTATTGACTATAGCTCAGCATTCAACACCATAGTACCCTCCAAACTCATCATTAAGCTTGAGGCCCTGGGTCTCAACCCCGCCCTGTGCAACTGGGTCCTGGACTTCCTGACGGGCCGCCCCAAGCTAGTGAAGGTAGGAAACATCACCTCCACTCTGCTGATCCTCAACACTGGGGCCCAACAAGGGTGCGTTCTCAGCCCCCTCCTTTATTCCCCGTTCACCCATGACTGCGTGGCCAAGCACGCCTCCAACTCAATCATCAAGTTTGCAGACGACACAACAGTAGTAGGCTTGATTACCAACAACGACGAGACAGCCTACAGGGAGGAGGTGAGGGCCCTGGGAGTGTGGTGCCTGGAAAACAACCTCTCATCAACATCAACAAAACAAAGGAGAGGATCGTGGACTTCAGGAAACAGCAGAGGGTGCACACATCACTGACAAACTGAAATGGACCACAAACACAGACAGTGTGGTGAAGAAGGCACAACAGAGCCTCGTCAACCTCAGAAGGCTAAAGAAATGTGGCTTGTCACCTAAAACCCTCACACACTTGTACAGATGCACAATTGAAAGCACCCAGTCAGGATGCATCACTGCCTGGTACGGCAACTGCACCGCCGTCAACCGCAAGACACTCCAGAGAGTGGTGCGGTCTGCCCTACGCATTACCGGGGGCAAACTACCCGCCCTCCAGGAGACCTACAGCACCCGATGTCACAGGAAGGCCAAAAAGATCATCAAGGTGGTTGCCTGTTCACCCCGCTATCATCCAGTAGGCGAGGTCAGTACAGGTGCTGTACAAGGCAGAGAGCCGTGAACTGAGCAGGGGATGAAGGCAGAGAACCGTGAACTGAGCAGGGGATGAAGGCAGAGAACCGTGAACTGAGCAGGGGATGAAGGCAGAGAGCCGTGAACTGAGCAGGGGATGAAGGCAGAGAGCTGTGAACTGAGCAGGGGATGAAGGCAGAGAGCTGTGAACTGAGCAGGGGATGAAGGCAGAGAGCTGTGAACTGAGCAGGGGATGAAGGCAGAGAGCTGTGAACTGAGCAGGGAATGAAGGCAGAGAGCTGTGAACTGAGCAGGGAATGAAGGCAGAGAACTGTGAACTGAGCAGGGAATGAAGGCAGAGAACTGTGAACTGAGCAGGGGATGAAGGTAGAGAGCTGTGAACTGAGCAGGGGATGAAGGCAGAGAGCTGTGAACTGAGCAGGGGATGAAGGCAGAGAGCTGTGAACTGAGCAGGGGATGAAGGCAGAGAGCTGTGAACTGAGCAGGGGATGAAGGCAGAGAGCTGTGAACTGAGCAGGGGATGAAGGCAGAGAGCTGTGAACTGAGCAGGGGATGAAGGCAGAGAACCGTGAACTGAGCAGGGGATGAAGGCAGAGAGCTGTGAACTGAGCAGGGGATGAAGGCAGAGAGCTGTGAACTGAGCAGGGGATGAAGGCAGAGAGCTGTGAACTGAGCAGGGGATGAAGGCAGAGAGCTGTGAACTGAGCAGGGGATGAAGGTAGAGAGCTGTGAACTGAGCAGGGGATGAAGGCAGAGAGCTGTGAACTGAGCAGGGGATGAAGGCAGAGAGCTGTGAACTGAGCAGGGGATGAAGGCAGAGAGCTGTGAACTGAGCAGGGGATGAAGGCAGAGAGCTGTGAACTGAGCAGGGGATGAAGGCAGAGAGCTGTGAACTGAGCAGGGGATGAAGGTAGAGAGCTGTGAACTGAGCAGGGGATGAAGGCAGAGAACTGTGAACTGAGCAGGGGATGAAGGCAGAGAGCTGTGAACTGAGCAGGGGATGAAGGCAGAGAGCCGTGAACTGAGCAGGGGATGAAGGCAGAGAACTGTGAACTGAGCAGGGAATGAAGGCAGAGAACCGTGAACTGAGCAGGGAATGAAGGCAGAGCTGTGTGAGCTGAAGTGTCCAGAAGCACAAAGCAAAGTGAGCTAAAGATGACAAGAGTAGGATATGAACACAAGGACTCTCTCTCTTTTGTGCCTTTTCCACTCGCTAGACAAACACCTGGCCTCTTTATAGCAACTGAGGGAGGTGGGCTTGGTAGAGCGGGGAAAAATATCAATCTTTTCAAAAAATATCTACGGCGGAGATGTTTCACTTCCCAGGTGATCCCCAGTGGAGCTGTGGGAGACAGGGCTTATGTTTTTATTGGGTCCCTGGGAAATTACAGACCTGACATAGATTTCCTAACAAATATATATATCTCTCTCCACCTCGCTACCTCTCTCCACCTCTACCCTGGAGTAACAAGCATCATGCTCTCTCTCGCTACCTCTCTCCTTCTACCCTGGAGTAACAAGCATCATGCTCTCTCTCTCTCTCTCTCTCTCTCTCTCTCTCTCTCTCTCTCTCTCTCTCTCTCTCTCTCTCTCTCTCTCTCTCTCTCTCTCTCTCTCTCTCTCTCTCTCTCTCTCTCTCTCTCTCTCTCTCTCTCTCTCTCTCTCTCTCTCTCTCTCTCTCTCTCTCTCTCTCTCTCTCTCTCTCTCTCTCTCTCTCTCTCTCTCTCTCTCTCTCTCTCTCGCTACCCTGGAGTTACAAGCATCATGCTCTACCTCTCCCTCTCTCTCCCTCTACCCTGGAGTTACAAGCATCATGCTCTACCTCTCTCCCTCTACCCTGGAGTTACAAGCATCATGCTCTACCAAATGAGCTAAAACAAGGACCACACTAGCCTGCCTGGAGTGCCAGGTGGGTGGGGTTTCAAGTTTTCAGACTATTCTATTGGCCCATTAAGCCAGGCAAACTCAACCAAGCAGAAGATAAAGTACTTGAAATGATTTGAAATAGTAGCTCAACCCATGTCTGAAAGGCACACAGAGTCAAACCGGGAGCGAGGCAGTCCCATAGAATTAGGGATCAGAATAGTAGAATGGACGGTATAAAAAGGTCAGCCATTTTGGTAAGGGAGTTGGTAGGTCAGTGGTCAGCCATTTTGGTAAGGGAGTTGGGTAGGTCAGTGGTCAGCCATTTTGGTAAGAGGGTTGGTAGGTCAGTGGTCAGCCATTTTGGTAAGGGAGTTGTAGGTCAGTCAGTGGTCAGCCATTTTGGTAAGGGAGTTGGTAGGTCAGTCAGTGGTCAGCCATTTTGGTAAGGGAGTTGGTAGGGTCAGTGGTCAGCCATTTTGGTAAGGGAGGTGGTAGGTCAGTCAGTGGTCAGCCATTTTGGTAAGGGAGTTGGTAGGTCAGTCAGTGGTCAGCCATTTTGGTAAGGGAGGTGTAGGTCAGTGGTCAGCCATTTTGGTAAGGGAGTTGGTAGGTTAGTCAGTGGTCAGCCATTTTGGTAAGGGGGTTGGTAGGTCAGTGGTCAGCCATTTTGGTAAGGGAGGTGTAGGTCAGTGGTCAGCCATTTTGGTAAGGGAGTTGGTAGGTCAGCCATTTTGGTAAGGGAGTTGTAGGTTAGTCAGTGGTCAGCCATTTTGGTAAGGGAGGTGTAGGTCAGTGGTCAGCCATTTTGGTAAGGGAGTTGTAGGTCAGTGGTCAGCCATTTTGGTAAGGGAGTTGGTAGGTCAGTGGTCAGCCATTTTGGTAAGGGAGGTGTAGGTTAGTCAGTGGTCAGCCATTTTGGTAAGGGAGATGTAGGTCAGTGGTCAGCCATTTTGGTAAGGGAGGTGTAGGTCAGCGGTCAGCCATTTTGGTAAGGGAGGTGTAGGTCAGTGGTCAGCCATTTTGGTAAGGGAGTTGTAGGTTAGTCAGTGGTCAGCCATTTTGGTAAGGGAGGTGTAGGTTAGTCAGTGGTCAGCCATTTTGGTAAGGGAGTTGGTAGGTCAGTGGTCAGCCATTTTGGTAAGGGAGTTGGTAGGTCAGTGGTCAGCCATTTTGGTAAGGGAGTTGTAGGTCAGTCAGTGGTGAGATAAGACGTTGTGTAATACAATTCATTTGAAGAGATTATCTGCACAGAATGTTTGTTAGCTTGTCAGCCAGTTTTAGTGGAATGATTCAGATAATTCTTTCAAATGAACTGCCAATATGGCACCATTCCATAGAAACAACGCAGTCCACACACTGGCTGAAATAGACAAGTTCTATCATATCATAACGCTCACAGCGTTCCCAGAAAAACAAGCAGCGAAGACAAAACCTGTGTAAAAATGTATTTACAATTATATGACAATAATTCTATTAGATCACATGCCTTACTTTTATGTTCCTACATCAGTTAAAGACAGGAAATTAATCTCCTTTGCCTGGTACTGCCATTCAATTCAATTAGACTGGTTTGGATTTCTCCCTCAACACAACGGCTGTAGTTTTCATACCATTCTGGAACTGAGGGTTTATGACATAGTCCCTCTAGTAATTCTATAGGATCTCTATAGTAACTCCCTAGGATATGAACCAGGGTTTCCCCCACACTGCTAATACTGACGATACACACTTGGAGTCAGTGGGAAAAGCCAGGCAGGTTGTAGTGTATTATGGGGTCATATGGTCGGATATTGACTTGGCATTAAAACAGTCAGATTGCAGGGGGGACTTTCTGTACCCATAGATTAGGTGATATTGGATTGTGACCGTATAGAAGGAAATGAATTAGAGTTGATGCTTGTTCCAATAGTCGTTTAGAGTTATAAAAACACAGAACATGATCAGTCCAATTCCTAATGTAGACCAAACCTACACCCCACAACTCTGGAGAAAAATCAGACCAATTCCTAATGTAGACCAAACCTACACCCCACAACTCTGGAGAAAAATCAGACTGAATGAATTGTGGACCCGTCGGAGAACCAACCATTCAGAAGGGGAATAAGACAGAGAAGATAATCTAATTAAAAAAAAAGACAATCTCAGGTGTAAAACCTATCGTGTCCCAAACGGGAAGCATATTGCCTAGCTAGTGCACTACTTTTGAACAATAGTACTGCATTGTCTAAAGAACGGGGTGCAATTTGGGACTCACATATCTAAGGTGTAAAACCTAATCTGCCGTCTGAGCCCCCACACCCCTTCTACTGGTCATCATGTTTAAAATTTAAACATCCAGGATGATTTGTAACTAGAGATATCTTCATCTTCAAACAAAAAAAAACTGAACAGGTGTCTTCTCAAAGCCATTCAACATCCCTCCTTTCCTCCATGATGTGGAGATGAACTCCTGAACTGAGATTCTAAAAAAAAAAAGGAGAGAGAAATGAGACGAAGAAGAAAATAAATGTCAGTCACAGAGAGACGGTGCAGTAATGGAAACATCACTCATCTGTCCAATCAGACACCTGGCCTGCCTCAGAGCCCAGGGAGCAGGAGAATATATCACCAACCCCATTCAGTACACAGCCCACAACCACACAGGCCAGAACCACACAGCCCAGAACCACACAGCCCAGAACCACACAGCCCAGAACCACACACAGCCCAGAACCACACAGCCCTGCTACAACCCCACCTTCCCCCCCCTCACCCCAGAACCACACAGCCCTGTTACAACCCCACCTTCATTCCCCCCAGAACCACACAGCCCTGCTACAACCCCACCTTCCCTCCCCCTCACCCCAGAACCACACAGCCCCGCTACAACCCCACCTTCCCTCCCCTCACCCCAGAACCACACAGCCCCGCTACAACCCCACCTTCCCTCCCCCTCCCCCCAGAACCACACAGCCCTGCTACAACCCCCCCCCCCCCCCAGAAGAGATCAGATACAGAGAGCAGCCAGAACGGATCAAATAACAGAAAAATAAACCCAGAGGCTGATGCAAGACTACTGTCGTCCCTGTTGACAGGGTGACTTTGAAGGCTAATTCTGTTTTACATGAGAAAAGCATCTTTTTATAGATGGGAAGATGAAACTGAATAGCCAATTCCTTATTCCTTGTTATTCCATCTTCCTTTCTTATGCAGAGGAACAACCAAAATATGAAATTAACAAAGTGATTTGTTCTGTCCTAAGACATTATGGAAAATAGCAGGAAACAGCATGACTAAACATCGTTGTGCTAAAGCCTTTGACTTTGAGTCAAGAAAAAAAGAAAAAGAAGGTTGGCAAAGTAAGTGACAATGTATTACAAACCCCCTAATCCCAAAACCTTCTAACAGAGGGCCCAGGGCCACAATATTCATCTGAGCAGATAGACAGAGACAGAGAGAAAGACAGTGAGCGTGGGAGAAATGGAGAGAGCGAGAGAGAGAGAGAAAGGAAGAGAGAGGGAGAGAGAGGGAGAGAGAGGAGAAATTAAGAGAGCAGAGAGAGCGAGAACAAGAGAGAGAGAGAACAACAGAGAATGAGAGGGAGAGAGCGAGATGGAGAAAGAGAGCTGCTGGTGGGGGGGAAGTCTTTCTGTCTGTCAAAACAGCTCAAAAAGCCGGAGGAAACAGTCTGAATGTCGACTGCCATCCATCAACATCCAGGGTTTTTGGGAACACATACAGTGCCTTCCAAAACTATTCACACACCTTGACTTATTCCACATTTTCACAGAAGATAAAGGAAGCATGGACAGAATACAAATATTCCAAAACATGCATCCTGTTTGCAACAAGGCAATTCACTTTTTGTCCTGAATACAAAGTGCAATGGTTGGGGCATATCCAATGCAACACATTACAGAGTACCACTCTCCATATTTTCAAGTATAGTGGTGGCTGCATTAGGTTATGGGTATGCTTGTCATCATTAAGGACTGGGGGAGATTTTTTTGTAGGATAATAAAGTAAACAGAATGGAGCTAAACACAGGGAAACTCCTCGAGGAAAACCTGGTTCAGTCTGCTTTCCACCAGACACTGTGAGATGAATTCAGCTTCCAGCAGGACAATAACCGAACACACAAGGACAAATCTACACTGGAGTTGTTTAACAAAAGAGCAGTGGATGTTCCTGAGTGGCCGTTTTGACTTAAATAGACTTGAGAATCTACGGCAACACCTGAAAATGGTTATCTAGCAATGAACAACAACCAACTTGACAGAGCTGGAAGAATTTTTCAAAGAATAATGGCCAAATGTTGTACAATCCTCATGTTGAAAGCTCTTAGAAACGTACCCAGAAAGACTCACAGCTGTAATCGCTGCCAAAGGTGCTTCTGCAAAGTATTGACTGAGGGGGTGTGAATACTTATGTAAATACATTTCTGTATTTCATTTTCAAGGGGTACGAATGCTTTCTGACGGAACTGTCTGTGACCAGGGCTGCCACCCAAATGGCACTCTTTTCCCTTTATAGTGCACTACTTTGGAGACCTATGGCAAAAGTAGTGCACTATAAACGAAGAGGACAAAACATTAAGAACGCCTGCTCTTTCCATGACATAGACTGACCAGGTGAAAGTTATGATCCCTTATTGGTCACTTGTTAAATCCACTTCAATCCGTGTAGATGAAGGGAAGGAGACAGGATAAAGAAGGATTTTTAAGCCTTGAGACAATTGAGACATGGATTGTGTATGTGTGCCATTCAGAGGGTCAATGGGCAAGACAAAAGATTTAAGTGCCTTTGAACGGGGTATGGTAGTAGGTGCACCGGTTTGAGTGTGTCAAGAACTGCAACGCTGCTGGGCTTTTCATGCTCAACCGTTTCCCGTGTGTATCAAGAATGGTCCACCACCCAAAGGACATCCAGCCAACTGGACACAACTGTGGGAAGCTTTGGAGTTAACATGGGCCTGCATCCCTGTGGAACGCTTTCGATACCTTGTAGAGTCCATGCTCTGAGGAACTGAGGCTGTTCTGAGGGCAAAAGGAGGGTGTGCCACACAATAATTAGTAAGGTGTTCCTAATGTTTTGTACGCCCAGAGTATAGGGAATAGGCTGCCATTTGGGACACAACCCAATAAACACATGTTTAACCACAAAGAAATTGGACAAGGGATTTACAGGTTTCACAGGGAGATGAAACGGAGGTGAAAGAAATGTGGATTTGTCAACTTCCGACAGCATCCTAACCTAAATTTTACTATTCATTATCTTTACTGCAGCATCCTAACCTAAATATTACTATTCATTATCTTTACTGCAGCATCCTATCCTAAATATTACTACACATTATCTTTACTGCAGCATCCTAACCTAAATATTACTATTCATTATCTTTACTGCAGCATCCTAACCTAAATTTTACTATTCATTATCTTTACTGCAGCATCCTAACCTAAATATTACTATTCATTATCTTTACTGCAGCATCCTAACCTAAATATTACTGCACATTATCTTTACTGCAGCATCCTAACCTAAATATTACTACACATTATCTTTACTGCAGCATCCTATCCTAAATATTACTACACATTATCTTTACTGCAGCATCCTATCCTAAATATTACTACACATTATCTTTACTGCAGCATCCTAACCTAAATATTACTATTCATTATCTTTACCTCAGCATCCTAACCTAAATTTTACTATTCATTATCTTTACTGCAGCATCCTATCCTAAATATTACTATACATTATCTTTACCGCAGCATCCTAACCTAAATTTTACTATTCATTATCTTTACTGCAGCATCCTAACCTAAATATTACTATTCATTATCTTTACTGCAGCATCCTAACCTAAATATTACTGCACATTATCTTTACTGCAGCATCCTAACCTAAATATTACTACACATTATCTTTACTGCAGCATCCTAACCTAAATATTACTACACATTATCTTTACTGCAGCATCCTATCCTAAATATTACTACACATTATCTTTACTGCAGCATCCTATCCTAAATATTACTACACATTATCTTTACTGCAGCATCCTAACCTAAATATTACTACACATTATCTTTACTGCAGCATCCTATCCTAAATATTACTACACATTATCTTTACTGCAGCATCCTATCCTAAATATTACTACACACTATCTTTACTGCAGCATCCTAACCTAAATATTACTACACATTATCTTTACTGCAGCATCCTATCCTAAATATTACTACACATTATCTTTACTGCAGCATCCTATCCTAAATATTACTACACATTATCTTTACTGCAGCATCCTATCCTAAATATTACTACACATTATCTTTACTGCAGCATCCTAACCTAAATATTACTATTCATTATCTTTACTGCAGCATCCTAATCTAAATATTACTACACATTATCTTTACTGCAGCATCCTAATCTAAATATTACTACACATTATCTTTACTGCAGCATCCTAACCTAAATATTACTACACATTATCTTTACTGCAGCATCCTATCCTAAATATTACTACACATTATCTTTACTGCAGCATCCTAACCTAAATATTACTACACATTATCTTTACTGCAGCATCCTAATCTAAATATTACTACACATTATCTTTACTGCAGCATCCTATCCTAAATATTACTACACATTATCTTTACTGCAGCATCCTATCCTAAATATTACTACACACTATCTTTACTGCAGCATCCTAACCTAAATATTACTACACATTATCTTTACTGCAGCATCCTATCCTAAATATTACTACACATTATCTTTACTGCAGCATCCTATCCTAAATATTACTACACATTATCTTTACTGCAGCATCCTAACCTAAATATTACTATTCATTATCTTTACTGCAGCATCCTAATCTAAATATTACTACACATTATCTTTACTGCAGCATCCTAATCTAAATATTACTACACATTATCTTTACTGCAGCATCCTAACCTAAATATTACTACACACTATCTTTACTTCTAGGATTTGAGGACATGGGGAATTTAGCTGGTTTCACGAGCCCAGCTTTCCTCTAACGGAACGAGTGCAGACCCTGAAAACTCCCAGGACGGGACCAACACGGCAGAGAAGTGTTTTCCCCTGGGAGAAGCTATCTGCTGGAAACCTTTATGTCTTCTGCCTCGTTAAAAATGGTTATTGATGGTACCTGTGACACCTTGGCCAGAACAAGTTAAACACTTGGTTTGACATTAGTAAGCCGAGATGTGACCTGTCCCAATGGGAACCCGTATTACCTATATAGTGCACTACTTTTGTTGGGCTCTGGTCAAAAAGTAGTGCACTATTTACAAGGGAATAAGTTGCTATTCGGGACACAACCATGTCGTCTTCACTGTCAAGCTCATCTGAAAAACTAGAAGTGATGGCTGGGTGGAATTGAAAGTAACTCATCAGTGTTTCCCCTAGGATTTTTTTAAGCAGCGGTGGTAAAGTTAGTGTTGGGGGGGGGGGGTCTTCGTGGTGGGCTTGGCCAATGACGCAGGCTCTGACCGAACATTTTTAGAGGCACAGAAAATGCTCTTGGCCGGACAGAAAATGCAGTTCTGCAATTCTACCCATATTGCCATGGCTTTACGCCGTGTTCTTATGCTATCTGAGTGACTCAAACGCTATAACAAAATACATGCCATGACATTTCTCAGATTCTCCCTGAACGTCTAGTCCTTTTTCCCTGGTGGTTTCAGTTATCAACAATGATCTCTGCTACTTCATATCTGCTATTAGTGGTTGAAGACCAATCAACTGGTTGATGTGTTAAAAGGTGTATTTCGCCATATATAGGCACATCCTGTGTGTATTAATCCAATCAACTATGTGCACAGAGCTCGTCTGATGCTTTAAGCTCACTGTTTTGATGAAATCATTAAGACACACACGTCTAGAGGGAGTCCGACCGTAATTGACTTGTGCCGGGCTCAGACTGTGACTACCACCCGTTGTCTCTCCTCCTTGCTGCAGCTAGTGACTGTGTGACTACCACCCGTTGTCTCTCCTCGCTGCTGCAGCTAGTTACTGTGTGACTACCACCCGTTGTCTCTCCTCCTTGCTGCAGCTAGTGACTGTGTGACTACCACCCGTTGTCTCTCCTCGCTGCTGCAGCTAGTTACTGTGTGACTACCACCCGTTGTCTCTCCTCGCTGCTGCAGCTAGTGACTGTGTGACTACCACCCGTTGTCTCTCCTCGCTGCTGCAGCTAGTGACTGTGTGACTACCACCCGTTGTCTCTCCTCGCTGCTGCAGCTAGTGACTGTGTGACTACCACCCGTTGTGTCTCTCCTCCCTGCTGCAGCTAGTGACTGTGTGACTACCACCCGTTGTCTCTCCTCCCTGCTGCAGCTAGTGACTGTGTGACTACCACCCGTTGTCTCTCCTCCCTGCTGCAGCTAGTGACTGTGTGACTACCACCCGTTGTCTCTCCTCCCTGCTCTTAAAGGGAGTGCTCCTAATCTGTTTGTTACCTGTAAAAAAGACACCTGTCCACAGAAGCAATCAATCAATCAGATTCCAAACTCTCCACCATGGCCAAGACCAAAGAGCTCTCCAAGGATGTCAGGGACAAGATTGTAGACCTACACAAGGCTGGAATGGGCTACAAGACCATCGCCAAGCAGCTTGGTGAGAAGGTGACAACATTTGGTGCGATTATTCGCAAATGGAAGAAACACAAAAGAACTGTCAATCTCCCTCGGCCTGGGGCTCCATGCAAGATCTCACCTCGTGGAGTTGCAATGATCATGAGAACGGGGAGGAATCAGCCCAGAATTACACGGGAGGATCTTGTCAATGATCTCAAGGCAGCTGGGACCATTGTCACCAAGAAAACAATTGGTAACACACTACGCCATGAAGGACTGAAATCCTGCAGTGCCCGCAAGGTCCCCCTGCTCAACAAAGCACATATACATGCCCGTCTGAAGTTTGCCAATGAACATCTGAATGATTCAGAGGACAACTGGTGAAAGTGTTGTGGTCTGATGAGACCAAAATGGAGCTCTTTGGCATCAACTCAACTCGCCATGTTTGGAGGAGGAGGAATGCTGCCTATGACCCCAAGAACACCATCCCCACCGTCATACATGGAGGTGGAAACATTATGCTTTGGGGGTGTTTTTCTGCTAAGGGGACAGGACAACTTCACCACATCATTTGACGGGGTCATGTACTGTCAAATCTTGGGTGAGAACCTCCTTCCCTCAGCCAGGGCATTGAAAATGGGTCGTGGATGGGTATTCCAGCATGACAATGACCCAAAACACACGGCCAAGGCAACAAAGGAGTGGCTCAAGAAGAAGCACATTAAGGTCCTGGAGTGGCCTAGCCAGTCTCCAGACCTTAATCCCATAGAAAATCTGTGGAGGGAGCTGAAGGTTCGAGTTGCCAAACGTCAGCCTCGAAACCTTAATGACTTGGAGAAGATCTGCAAAGAGGAGTGGGACAAAATCCCTCCTGAGATGTGTGCAAACCTGGTGGCCAACTACAAGAAACGTCTGACCTCTGTGATTGCCAACAAGGGGTTTGCCACCAAGTACTAAGTCATGTTTTGCAGAGGGGTCAAATACTTATTTCCCTCATTAAAATGCAAATCAATTTATAACATTTTTGACATGCGTTTTTCTGGATATTTTTGTTGTTATTCTGTCTCTCACTGTTCAAATAAATCTACCGTTAAAATTATAGACTGATCCTTTCTTCGTAACTGGGCAAACGTACAAAATCAGCAGGGGATCAAATACTTTTCCCCCCACTGTATATTGTGTGTTAAACAGGTGTTGTTAGATTACCAATAGACGTTTTCTGATCACTTGGAACAATACAAACGACACTAAATTAATTATAAGCGTACCAGAGATTCTGTTGTAACGGGTTTTTTTTGGTAACGCCTTAATTACAGCAAAGACTAAAAACAGTCGGATTCATTTGTGAATGCAATTTCCGAAATGGAACGTTTTAGGCCTATTTATTTGTTAATGCTAATTATTAAAATGGTCGCTTTGTTATTTTAAAACAAAAAAAATGCTTGATTGCATTTCACATCATGAACGACTCGTAGGCTGTGTGATGACATGATCGAATGACTGATTGGTTGATACAGTAGCCTATAGAAGTATAGAAATATAGTCCTCAGTAAGTTACGGTATTCAGACTAAACAGGATGTGCTCTTAGGCCAACAACTCAATGGTGGTCATACGAGGCTGCTATACGACGCCTACTAATGATAATAAAATTAATTATTATTATAATGATCATAATGACAATAATAATAACAACAATAAGAAGCAGGTCAAGGAAAAAGGAGGGTTATTATTATAAATATAATGTTTCTGACCATTTGGAACAGTGTAAACACTCAATGGATGATAAACAATAGGAGGAAGGCTGTTCTAATGGGAAAACATGTGAAGCCTTTATCACAGCAAAGCAAAAGATTAAAGACGGATTTGTGAAGTTGTTTAACTGACATTTCGTTGCTTGAGGCTTGGTGCTATTAAAGAAACACTCAACCAGGCAACAGAAGCAGGATCTGTCTTATTTCTGTAGATCTATATGGATGATTTATAAAGTCAGGCACATTGAACAGGCTGATGATTATAGACCTAATTCACATTTTCGAACTTCTCACTTTTCTTTGACAATAAGGCAAAGAGCGTTTCCTCATCTCATTCTGCTGCTTCCTCCGCCACATTGTTCTCAACACCAATATGCTGATTAACTTTGATAATATGCTCATAGCAACACGGTCTCTAGGAAAAAGGCATCAATTCAACAGCGAACTCGTGTGTTTCAGAACCGCGGACAGCGACCACTATCCAACGCTGGAGAAAGCACATTTGTTATAAAATAATATTGTTTGTATTAGTGTTGCACCATTGTTGTTATGTAATATCACCATATACAATTTCAGTAGTACATGTCTTAGACTGATGGACTGTGCCATCCCCACGACCTCCACAATGGATCAGTCCACTCAGACAGGAGCCAATCAGACAGCGGTCTTATAAACTGATGGACTGTGCCATCCCCACGGCCTCCACAATGGATCAGTCCACTCAGACAGGAGCCAATCAGACAGCGGTCTTATAAACTGATGGACTGTGCCATCCCCACGGCCTCCACAATGGATCAGTCCGCTCAGACAGGAGCCAATCAGACAGCGGTCTTAGACTCATGGACAGGGCCATCCCCACGGCCTCCACAATGGATCAGTCCGCTCAGACAGGAGCCAATCAGACAGCGGTCTCGTACCCCATCATATGCTACTGCTCGACCTGAAGAATTCTCGGTCGATCAACAGCCTATGGACCAAACAATATCGACCAGTCGACTAAAATAGGGTCAGCCCGATATTTTAACGTTGCTAAAACGCATTTCATAGGAAAACATTTTCTCTGCAGTAAACAAGTAAACAGATTGAGATATAAATCAATAGTACCAGACGAACCTATTGAATATTCTGAGAAGAATCTGCCCAACTGTCTAAGAGTCATACATAAGTAGAAGCGTAGTTGTAGGACTCCACTATTCACCAGGAAACATCTTGACGTTTGCATTAAAGACTGAACTTGCCTGAGGCTACGAGACACAGTTCAGACTAACAAGCCACACAAAACATCTAACTAACTAAGGAAGATGAGGAAGAAGAAATTCACAATGGAATACCACTGGTCAGAAGCCTTGCTACACAGAATCCGCCAGTCTGCTTCCATCTATAACGAGCAAAACCAAATCACATCAGAGAGTGGTGTGAGTGGAATGGTGGCGAGATGGCATCACTATGTAAACTGACCAAGAGCTTTTACTAACGCTGAGCCTACATGTTTTATAGTCTACTCCATTTCCTACTCCAGTCGTCTCTCACCCTGTCGTCTCTCACCCTGTCGTCTCTCACCCTGTCGTCTCTCACCCAGTCGTCTCTCACCCTGTCGTCTCTCACCCAGTCGTCTCTCACCCTGTCGTCTCTCACCCTGTCGTCTCTCACCCAGTCGTCTCTCACCCTGTCGTCTCTCACCCTGTCGTCTCTCACCCTGTCGTCTCTCACCCAGTCGTCTCTCACCCTGTCGTCTCTCACCCTGTCGTCTCTCACCCTGTCGTCTCTCACCCTGTCGTCTCTCACCCACTCTCCTTCCACACACATCAAGCCCCGCCCTGTCACTGAGCAACCACAAGTCAACAACAACAACCGTCAGGGTCAGTCTGCACGGTCAGTCTGCACGGTCAATGCGGCAGGGACAGTCTGCACGGTCAGTCTGCAAGGTCAATGCTGCAGCGACAGTCTGCACAGTCAGTCTGCATGGTCAATGCGGCAGGGACAGTCTGCACGGTCAATGCGGCAAAGACAGTCTGCACGGTCAGTCTGCATGGTCAATGCGGCAGGGACAGTCTGCACGGTCAATGCGGCAAAGACAGTCTGCACGGTCAGTCTGCATGGTCAGTCTGCACGGTCAATGCGGCAGGGACAGTCTGCACGGTCAATGCTGCAGGGACAGTCTGCACGGTCAATGCGGCAAAGACAGTCTGCACGGTCAATGCGGCAAAGACAGTCTGCACGGTCAGTCTGCACGGTCAATGCGGCAAAGACAGTCTGCACGGTTAATGCAGCAAAGACAGTCTGCACGGTCAGTCTGCATGGTCAGTCTGCACGGTCAATGCGGCAGGGACAGTCTGCACGGTCAATGCGGCAGGGACAGTCTGCACGGTCAATGCGGCAAAGACAGTCTGCACGGTCAGTCTGCACGGTCAATGCGGCAAAGACAGTCTGCACGGTCAGTCTGCAGGGACAGTCTGCACGGTCAGTCTGCAGGGACAGTCTGCACGGTCAATGCTGCAGGGACAGTCTGCACGGTCAGTCTGCAGGGACAGTCTGCACGGTCAGTCTGCAGGGACAGTCTGCACGGTCAATGCTGCAGGGTCAGTCTGCACGGTCAATGCTGCAGGGACAGTCTGCACGGTCAATGCTGCAGGGACAGTCTGCACGGTCAATGCTGCAGGGACAGTCTGCACGGTCAGTCTGCAGGGACAGTCTGCACGGTCAGTCTGCAGGGACAGTCTGCACGGTCAATGCTGCAGGGACAGTCTGCACGGTCAGTCTGCAGGGACAGTCTGCACGGTCAGTCTGCAGGGACAGTCTGCACGGTCAGTCTGCAGGGACAGTCTGCACGGTCAGTCTGCAGGGACAGTCTGCACGGTCAATGCTGCAGGGACAGTCTGCACGGTCAGTCTGCACTATCAGTCTGCAGGGTCAGTCTGCACTATCAGTCTGCACTATCAGTCTGCAGGGTCAGTCTGCACTATCAGTCTGCACTATCAGTCTGCAGGGTCAGTCTGCGCTATTAGTCTGCGCTATCAGTCTGCGCTATCAGTCTGCACTATCAGTCTGCAGGGTCAGTCTGCAGGGTCAGTCTGCGACAACGATGCAGCTTTCCACATTGCTTTTTAATAGAAATCCACTAGCGTTTCATAATCACACTAATATTTTGTGTATCTTACTGTCTGCAAACTGCTAGTTTGTCTTTTCTTAGCAAGTTGTGGCTAAAATGAAACGCGTTTGCCGCTAATGTTAATGGCTAGTTAGCTGGCTAGCTAATGGTACTTAGCACAAACGTAGATAGCTAGCCAATAAAGCCTGATACCAGCACTGGTGCATGGTGTTTGTGCAACAGTAGATTCTAAAAATCACACAGAATAAAGCCAAGCATGAATATTTAATGAAAGATTAATTAGGGTCCACTGGGGGAGAAACAATTCTGACCAACACTTTGGTTCCTACCCTGTCACAATGTCCACTCCCTGGCTTTTTCATTTGTCGTCATGTCAAACACTGTATTCAACGTGCCCACCTATATTCCACCTTTTGATTGTTTTATATTGTTCAATGAAACTTCCAATCAGAATGGACAAAGCCCCGTTAAAAACAGGATGTGATGTCACTATAGGGTCATGCACTACTTATAATACATATTTATAACCTTCATTATTCTACAACCTCAAATAACGTCAACAAATATGGTGATATGATATTTTGGCCACATCACCCAGCCCCAATGTAAACAAGCCTGATTGTCCCCGTTTGTTTTAAGGGATCATATAACCATTATCATCAAAAGGAAAAGGCTGCTCTGTTTCTGATAGAGAACGCAGTGTGATCTAATAGAACGTTTCACTACTCTGAAGTGTCTGTCATATAGATCTGAGATTAGAAAGATCAGGAAACTATTTAACCCCTTATTTTAGGCACTAAACTATCTCCATGTACAGCTGAAGTCAGAAGTTTAAATGTATTTGGCGAAGGTGTATGTAAACTCAGTTTTTCACAATTCCTGACATTTAATCCTACTAAAAATTCCTTGACATTTCTCCAAAAAGCACGATCTTTGTCCCCATGTGCAGTTGCAAACCGTAGTCTGGCTTTTTTTATGGCGGTTTTAGAGCAGTGGCTTCTTCCTTGCTGAGCGGCCTTTCAGGTTATGTCGATATAGGACTTGTTTTACTGTGGATATAGATACTTTTGTACCCGTTTCCTCCAGCATCTTCACAAGGTCCTTTGCACTTTTCGCACCACAGTACGTTCATCTCTAGGAGACAGAACGAGTCTCCTTCCTGAGCGGTATGACGGCTGCGTGATCCCATGGTGTTTATACTTGCGTACTATTGTTTGTACAGATGAACGTGGTACCTTCAGGCGTTTGGAAATTGCTCCCAAGGATGAACCAGACTTGTGGATGTTTACAATTTCTTTTCTTTTGATTTTCCCATGTCAAGTAAAGAGGCACTGAGTTTGAAGGTAGGCCTTGAGTACACCTCCAATTGACTCAAATGATGTCAATTAGCCTATCAGAAGCTTCTAAAGCCATGACATAATTTTCTGGAATTTTCCAAGCTGTTTAAAGGCACAGTCAACTTAGTGTATGTAAACTTCTGACCCACTGGAATTGTGATACAGTGAATTATAAGTGAAATAATCTGTCTGTAAACAATTGTTGGAAAAATGACTTGTGTCATGCACAAAGTAGATGTCCTAACCGACTTGCCAAAACTATAGTTTGTTAACAAGAAATGTGTGGAGTGGTTTAAAAACGAGTTTTAATGACGCCAACCTAAGTGTATGTAAACTTCCATTCATTTTCTTTTTTAAACTGGTACCCGGCTACCTTCAGCTTTAGTCTTGTGAGGCTTGTGGGAGTTTAGACTTGACTTCATACAGGACGGCAACATGGGACTAAGGAATAGTACAGTCTCCTAGGATCATGACTTTCCTCCCTGTAGCTGTCCTCCCCGCTCCGTCTCCTCCGTCTCCTCCCCGCTCCGTCTCCTCCCCGTCCTCCCTGCTCCTCCCTGCTCCGTCTCCTCCCCGTCCTCCCCGCTCCGTCTCCTCCGTCTCCTCCCCGCTCCGTCTCCTCCCCGTCCTCCCTGCTCCGTCTCGTCCCCGCTCCGTCTCCTCCCCGTCCTCCCCGCTCCGTCTCCTCCCCGTCCTCCCTGCTCCGTCTCGTCCCCGCTCCGTCTCCTCCCCGTCCTCCCCGCTCCGTCTCCTCCCCGTCCTCCGTCTCGTCCCCGCTCCGTCTCGTCCCCGCTCCTCCCTGTCCTTCCCGCTCCGTCTCGTCCCCGCTCCTCCCTGTCCTTCCCGCTCCGTCTTGTCCCCGCTCCTCCCTGTCCTTCCCGCTCCGTCTTGTCCCCGCTCCGTCTCCTCCCCGTCCTCCCAGCTCATCAGCCTACAGTATGTGCATCCCAAATGGCACCCTCAAAAGTTAAAAGTAGTGCACTATGTAGGGAATAGGGTGTCATTTGGGCCGCAAGGGCAGTAATGAGTCCTACATGATTTATCCATGTCTCTGTCAGTCTAATCAGCCAGGTATCTACTGTTCCCAGCAGACCTCCACAGTCTAATCAGCCAGGTATCTACTGTTCCCAGCAGACCTCCACAGTCTAATCAGCCAGGTATCTACTGTTCCCAGCAGACCTCCACAGTCTAATCAGCCAGGTATCTACTGTTCCCAGCAGACCTCCACAGTCTAATCAGCCAGGTATCTACTGTTCCCAGCAGACCTCCACGGTGCTGTGCCCACATAGGTGCTAAAGGAAAACTCTGATTAATGACAGCTAATAGCAGCCTGGTAACAACACATCCACACTCCATTTAAAGTAATGAACTGCCCACCGCCGGGCTGAATACAATATTGATTCTTTCCTTCCCTCCTCCTCCACTGGAACCCGCCACAATATCACAATAGAAACAACGTATGGTACTAGTGGACGCTATATCTGTTAAAGGGATATCTATAGCTTTTAAAGGGATATCTATATCTTTTAAAGGGATATCTATATCTTTTAAAGGGATATCTATATCTTTTAAAGGGATATCTATACATTTTAAAGGGATATCTATACATTTTAAAGGGATATCTATATCTTTTAAAGGGATATCTATATCTTTTAAAGGGATATCTATACCTTTTAAAGGGATATCTATATCTTTTAAAGGGATATCTATATCTTTTAAAGGGATATCTATATCTTTTAAAGGGAAGGATCTGCCGTAGCAGAAAGGGTGGTCTTTTCAGTACAGCCTGAGCAAATAGCAGGGACAAAATCTTACTGTAGACAATGTGAAAATAACAAATAATATCTAATGTTATTAGCATAACCAGCCATGGTGGAACAATATTCTAATGCAAACCAATCTCAAGAGGCTGGTTGGGTTAAAAGAGGAAGTCAAATTTCAGATTGGACCTTGTGTGCAATTGACTAATAAAGAGATCTTCACTTTAAAAAGAGGAACAACGGAATCTTGTCCGTCCCGTTCGTGCGATGCGACGCCACGGCTGAATAAAAAGTTTCAATAATTCCATTACTTTTCATCAAGTGTACTTTAGGCTAAAGAGGTAAAACTGGATCTGTGTCTGAATAATAATAAATGACTGACGCAGTACATAAGACCCGCGTCCCAAATGGCAGCCTATTCCCACATGGCCCTGGTCAAAACTAGTGCACTACATAGGGGATAGGATGCCATTTGGGACGCAAAAGGAGGCTGGAAGGGACACGGTGTTGGATGATTGTTCCGTCCACATCGGTAGACAGCGACAGAGTCCTCTCTCCCGCCTTTCCATCCATTAACTAATGGAATTCATGACATTTTCCGAATTCCACCAATAAAGACTACAGACACGGTGAAACCTGTTTACAATCCTCCTTCCGTCTCTCCCTCCTCCCCCCTCTCTCCCTCCTCCCCCCTCTCTCCCCCCTTCCCCCTCTCTCCCCCCTCCCCTCTTCTAGCAGTTGATGTTTAAGGTCTATAATAGACAACAGTCTTTAATAAATTGAAAACGTAGTGAACTGCATGTGTTGGAATCAACTTTAACTGGGGGGGTAATAGGTTTATGAGCACGCATACTCATCAGTCCTAGACTGAAGAGACACCTTGGTAGAGCAGCACAGAAACCTCAGGGGCACAATGATGTGTATTGCAATCAAACGCTCTCTCTCTCTCAGGGTCATTTTGATACACAATCTAAACTTTTTAAATTAGTACATTTCCCTGCGGTCACTTAGCAACAGTAATGCCACTTTGGAATAGAAAAAGTAACGTTTTTTTTAGACGAGTAAAGAAATATTGTCTTTAGATTACTATTAAAGAAGCATTGTGAGCCTCATAGTCTAGATTAGAAGGAGTCGTAAAAATCATGCCTCCAGGTCAGAACCCTACAGCGGGGTAACAGGTCAGAACCCTCCAGCGGGGTAACAGGTCAGAACCCTCCAGCGGGGTAACAGGTCAGAACCCTCCAGCGGGGTAACAGGTCAGAACCCTCCAGCGGGGTAACAGGTCAGAACCCTCCAGCGGGGTAACAGGTCAGAACCCTCCAGCGGGGTAACAGGTCAGAACCCTCCAGCGGGGTAACAGGTCAGAACCCTACAGCGGGGTAACAGGTCAGAACCCTCCAGCGGGGTAACAGGTCAGAACCCTCCAGCGGGGTAACAGGTCAGAACCCTCCAGCGGGGTAACAGGTCAGAACCCTACAGCGGGGTAACAGGTCAGAACCCTCCAGCGGGGTAACAGGTCAGAACCCTCCAGCGGGGTAACAGGTCAGAACCCTCCAGCGGGGTAACAGGTCAGAACCCTACAGCGTGGTAACAGGTCAGAACCCTCCAGCGGGGTAACAGGTCAGAACCCTCCAGCGGGGTAACAGGTCAGAACCCTACAGCGTGGTAACAGGTCAGAACCCTACAGCGTGGTAACAGGTCAGAACCCTACAGCGTGGTAACAGGTCAGAACCCTACAGCGTGGTAACAGGTCAGAACCCTACAGCGTGGGGTAACAGGTCAGAACCCTCCAGCGTGGGGTAACAGGTCAGAACCCTCCAGCGGGGTAACAGGTCAGAACCCTACAGCGGGGTAACAGGTCAGAACCCTCCAGCGGGGTAACAGGTCAGAACCCTCCAGCGGGGTAACAGGTCAGAACCCTACAGCGGGGTAACAGGTCAGAACCCTCCAGCGGGGTAACAGGTCAGAACCCTACAGCGGGGTAACAGGTCAGAACCCTACAGCGTGGGGTAACAGGTCAGAACCCTCCAGCGTGGGGTAACAGGTCAGAACCCTCCAGCGTGGGGTAACAGGTCAGAACCCTACAGCGGGGTAACAGGTCAGAACCCTACAGCGTGGTAACAGGTCAGAACCCTACAGCGTGGGGTAACAGGTCAGAACCCTACAGCGGGGTAACAGGTCAGAACCCTCCAGCGGGGTAACAGGTCAGAACCCTACAGCGGGGTAACAGGTCAGAACCCTACAGCGTGGGGTAACAGGTCAGAACCCTACAGCGTGGGGTAACAGGTCAGAACCCTACAGCAGGGTAACAGGTCAGAACCCTACAGCGGGGTAACAGGTCAGAACCCTACAGCGGGGTAACAGGTCAGAACCCTACAGCGGGATAACAGGTCAGAACCCTACAGCGGGATAACAGGTCAGAACCCTACAGCGGGGTAACAGGTCAGAACCCTACAGCGGGGTAACAGGTCAGAACCCTACAGCGTGGGGTAACAGGTCAGAACCCAACAGCGTGGGGTAACAGGTCAGAACCCTACAGCGGGATAACAGGTCAGAACCCTACAGCGGGATAACAGGTCAGAACCCTCCAGCGGGGTAACAGGTCAGAACCCTACAGCGGGGTAACAGGTCAGAACCCTCCAGCGTGGTAACAGGTCAGAACCCTACAGCGGGATAACAGGTCAGAACCCTACAGCGGGGTAACAGGTCAGAACCCTACAGCGGGATAACAGGTCAGAACCCTACAGCGGGATAACAGGTCAGAACCCTACAGCGGGTAACAGGTCAGAACCCTACAGCGGGGTAACAGGTCAGAACCCTACAGCGGGATAACAGGTCAGAACCCTACAGCGGGATAACAGGTCAGAACCCTACAGCGGGATAACAGGTCAGAACCCTACAGCGGGATAACAGGTCAGAACCCTACAGCGGGGTAACAGGTCAGAACCCTACAGCGGGGTAACAGGTCAGAACCCTACAGCGGGATAACAGGTCAGAACCCTACAGCGGGGTAACAGGTCAGAACCCTACAGCGGGGTAACAGGTCAGAACCCTACAGCGGGGTAAAAGGTCAGAACCCTACAGCGGGATAACAGGTCAGAACCCTCCAGTGGAGTAACAGGTCAGAACCATTAATGAACCGCTGACAGCTACAGAACCAAAGGACTCTGCAAGGAGACAGGTAAATAAATAAAAAAGCCCCATTTAAAATGCTTGGTGTTATAAGGTGATCAACATGTATTTTAATACAGTGGTCTACTCCCCCTTCCACTGCCTGCAGCTCTCCTTCTCTGTGTGCACTGCATTAAACAGGTACCAGGAGCCTGCAACCAACGGCAACAAACAGGAGGAAAAATATCACCTATTATTTCATTATTCCAAAACGTATTTACGGTTGCTGGGCGGGCTGCGGCGGAGGCCCTCCTGCTGAGAGTTGTGTCATGTTTGTGATACAGGAGCGGGGAAGCAGTGGGACGCTCTTCACGATAGGCATCAAACAATTAAAAAAGGCGGAGGGGGGGGGGGGGAAGAGGAGGAGACCTGGGGCAGTGCTGCTGGAGATGTAATACATATTAATGAGTCCCAGCATGGTGTGTTGCTCTGCTCTGAACCCCGACACCATGGGGGAGGGAGGGGGAGGCTGGCGGAGAAGGGGGGAGAGAGGGGGAGTTTCATTTTTTTATTTCACTAGACAAGTCAATTGAAAACAAATTCTTATTTTACGATGACGGCCTAGCCCGGGACAAACCCTCCCCTAACCCGGACGACGCTGGGCCAAATTGTGCACCGCCCTATGGGACCTCCGATCACGGCCGGTTGTGATACATCCCGGGATCGAACCAGGGTCTGTAGTGACGCCTCTAGCACTGAGATGCAGTGCCTTAGACCGCTGTGCCACTCGGGAGGTACAGAGACATATGGGGGGGGGGACATTGTAAGGGGAAAGAAAGTGGGCAATTAGCCTTTACAGGTGGGCTATTAGCCTTTACAGGTGGGCAATTAGCCTGTACAGGTGGGCTATTAGCCTTTACAGGTGGGCTATTAGCCTTTACAGGTGGCCAATTAGCCTGTACAGGTGGGCTATTAGCCTTTACAGGTGGGCTATTAGCCTTTACAGGTGGGCAATTAGCCTTTACAGGTGGGCAATTAGCCTTTACAGGTGGGCTACAGTAGTTAAAATACAAGCTGTGGTTGGAGGACACAGGTCAGTCCAAACCCAGGAAGTACTGAGATCAGGTCAGTCCAGACCCAGGAAGTACTGAGATCAGGTCAGTCCAGACCCAGGAAGTACTGAGATCAGGTCAGTCCAGACCCAGGAAGTACTGAGATCAGGTCAGTCCAGACCCAGGAAGTACTGAGATCAGGTCAGTCCAGACCCAGGAAGTACTGAGATCAGGTCAGTCCAAACCCAGGAAGTACTGAGATGAGGTCAGTCCAGACCCAGGAAGTACTGAGACCAGGTCGGTCCAGACCCAGGAAGTACTGTGATTAGGTCAGTCCAGAGTCCAGACGAGTAGTGAGATAAGGAACCTGACAGGGTTGAACAAGTGTGTGTGTCCTACCTGACAGGGTTGAACAAGTGTGTGTGTCCTACCTGACAGGGTTGAACAAGTGTGTGTGTCCTACCTGACAGGGTTGAACAAGTGTGTGTGTCCTACCTGACAGGGTTGAACAAGTGTGTGTGTCCTACCTGACAGGGTTGAACAAGTGTGTGTGTCCTACCTGACAGGGTTGAACAAGTGTGTGTGTTCTACCTGACAGGGTTGAACAAGTGTGTGTGTCCTACCTGACAGGGTTGAACAAGTGTGTGTGTCCTACCTGACAGGGTTGAACAAGTGTGTGTGTCCTACCTGACAGGGTTGAACAAGTGTGTGTGTCCTACCTGACAGGGTTGAACAAGTGTGTGTGTCCTACCTGACAGGGTTGAACAAGTGTGTGTGTCCTACCTGACAGGGTTGAACAAGTGTGTGTGTCCTACCTGACAGGGTTAAACATGTGTGTGTGTCCTACCTGACAGGGTTAAACATGTGTGTGTGTCCTACCTGACAGGGTTGAACATGTGTGTGTGTCCTACCTGACAGGGTTGAACATGTGTGTGTGTCCTACCTGACAGGGTTGAACATGTGTGTGTGTCCTACCTGACAGGGTTGAACATGTGTGTGTGTCCTACCTGACAGGGTTGAACATGTGTGTGTGTCCTACCTGACAGGGTTGCTGGTGAGGGAGACACGGAGAGAGTCCAGACAGGCCATGAGGCGTTCCTCAGTCACCCCTGACTTCAGCTCCACCAGGAACTCCTGAGGGGAAATCTGATGACTGCTACAGACACTGCCCTGGAGGGGGGGAGAGGAGAGGAGAGGGGTGGTGAGAGGAGAGGAGAGGAGGGAGGAGAGGAGAGGAGAGGAGAGGAGGAGAGGAGGGAGGAGAGAGAGGAGGGAGGAGAGGAGACGAGAGAGAGAGAGAGGAGAGGAGAGGAGAGGAGGGAGGTGAGAGGAGAGGAGGGAGGTGAGAGGAGAGGAGAGGAGAGAGGAGAGGAGGGAGGAGAGGAGGGAGGAGAGGAGGGAGGAGTGGTGAGAGGAGAGGAGGGAGGAGTGGTGAGAGGAGAGGAGGGAGGAGTGGTGAGAGGAGGAGGGAGGAGTGGTGAGAAGAGAGGAGTGGTGAGAAGAGAGGAGTGGTGAGAGGAGGGAGGAAAGGAGGGAGGAAAGGAGGGAGGAGAGGAGAGAGGAGAGGAGAGAGGAGAGGAGGGAGGAGAGGAGGGAGGAGAGGAGGGAGGAGAGAAGAGGACACAGGATTAATACAGGATTTTCAAAGGACACACAAACAACCAGACACAAGGACAAACAGACACAGACAAACCCCTACAACAAAAACTATCCAAATTAAAACACACACACTTACAAAACACCCAGAAACACCCAGAAACAATTCATACAAAACATTTTTTCCTCAACAAATATTGAGCATGACATTCTCTCCGGAATGTGTTCCCTTCAGGATCGGATCCTTTATTTTCAATTTTCGCCTAAAATGACCCAAATCTAACTGCCCATTCGAAAGGAAACACTTTGAAGTTTGTGGAAATGTGAATCTAATGTAGGAGAATATAACACAATAGATCTGGTAGAAGAAAATACAATGAAAAAACAAGCTTTATTTAAAAAAAATGTATCATCTTTGAAATGAAAGAGAAAGGCCATAATGTATTATTCAAGCCCAGGAGCAATACCAATCCTGTAGAGGTTAAACGCTAACGTTAAATATGTAAATCTTCTCTCTCCAAGCCACAGAAACACCAAGAGATCGTCCAAACTGGAACCCTATTCCCTACCCAGTGCTCTACTATAAACCAGTCTCTGGTCCACTGGTGAATTATATACACTATATAGTGAATAGCGGGCCACTAGGGACGCAGGCTAAGAGATCACACGTATTACCCTGTATGTGTATTCCGCATGACAAACCAAAACTACTAAAAACTACTGAAACCCTGTCCTGTTAGCAGTTAAAACTACTGAAACCCTGTCCTGTTAGCAGTTAAAACTACTGAAACCCTGTCCTGTTAGCAGTTAAAACTACTGAAACCCTGTCCTGTTAGCAGTTAAAACTACTGAAACCCTGTCCTGTTAGCAGTTAAAACTACTCTAAAACCCTGTCCTGTTAGCAGTTAAAACTACTGAAACCCTGTCCTGTTAGCAGTTAAAACTACTGAAACCCTGTCCTGTTAGCAGTTAAAACTACTCTGAAACCCTGTCCTGTTAGCAGTTAAAACTACTCTGAAACCCTGTCCTGTTAGCAGTTAAAACTACTGAAACCCTGTCCTGTTAGCAGTTAAAACTACTGAAACCCTGTCCTGTTAGCAGTTAAAACTACTGAAACCCTGTCCTGTTAGCAGTTAAAACTACTCTGAAACCCTGTCCTGTTAGCAGTTAAAACTACTGAAACCCTGTCCTGTTAGCAGTTAAAACTACTCTAAAACCCTGTCCTGTTAGCAGTTAAAACTACTCTGAAACCCTGTCCTGTTAGCAGTTAAAACTACTCTAAAACCCTGTCCTGTTAGCAGTTAAAACTACTCTGAAACCCTGTCCTGTTAGCAGTTAAAACTACTCTGAAACCCTGTCCTGTTAGCAGATAAAACTACTCTGAAACCCTGTCCTGTTAGCAGTTAAAACTACTCTGAAACCCTGTCCTGTTAGCAGTTAAAACTACTCTGAAACCCTGTCCTGTTAGCAGTTAAAACTACTCTGAAACCCTGTCCTGTTAGCAGTTAAAACTACTGAAACCCTGTCCTGTTAGCAGTTAAAACTACTGAAACCCTGTCCTGTTAGCAGTTAAAACTACTCTAAAACCCTGTCCTGTTAGCAGTTAAAACTACTCTAAAACCCTGTCCTGTTAGCAGTTAAAACTACTCTGAAACCCTGTCCTGTTAGCAGTTAAAACTACTCTGAAACCCTGTCCTGTTAGCAGTTAAAACTACTCTAAAACCCTGTCCTGTTAGCAGTTAAAACTACTGAAACCCTGTCCTGTTAGCAGTTAAAACTACTGAAACCCTGTCCTGTTAGCAGTTAAAACTACTCTGAAACCCTGTCCTGTTAGCAGTTAAAACTACTCTGAAACCCTGTCCTGTTAGCAGTTAAAACTATTGAAACCCTGTCCTGTTAGCAGTTAAAACTACTCTAAAACCCTGTCCTGTTAGCAGTTAAAACTACTCTGAAACCCTGTCCTGTTAGCAGTTAAAACTACTCTGAAACCCTGTCCTGTTAGCAGTTAAAACTACTCTAAAACCCTGTCCTGTTAGCAGTTAAAACTACTCTGAAACCCTGTCCTGTTAGCAGTTAAAACTACTCTAAAACCCTGTCCTGTTAGCAGTTAAAACTACTGAAACCCTGTCCTGTTAGCAGTTAAAACTACTCTGAAACCCTGTCCTGTTAGCAGTTAAAACTACTCTGAAACCCTGTCCTGTTAGCAGTTAAAACTACTGAAACCCTGTCCTGTTAGCAGTTAAAACTACTGAAACCCTGTCCTGTTAGCAGTTAAAACTACTGAAACCCTGTCCTGTTAGCAGTTAAAACTACTGAAACCCTGTCCTGTTAGCAGTTAAAACTACTGAAACCCTGTCCTGTTAGCAGTTAAAACTACTCTAAAACCCTGTCCTGTTAGCAGTTAAAACTACTGAAACCCTGTCCTGTTAGCAGTTAAAACTACTGAAACCCTGTCCTGTTAGCAGTTAAAACTACTGAAACCCTGTCCTGTTAGCAGTTAAAACTACTGAAACCCTGTCCTGTTAGCAGTTAAAACTACTGAAACCCTGTCCTGTTAGCAGTTAAAACTACTGAAACCCTGTCCTGTTAGCAGTTAAAACTACTGAAACCCTGTCCTGTTAGCAGTTAAAACTACTCTAAAACCCTGTCCTGTTAGCAGTTAAAACTACTGAAACCCTGTCCTGTTAGCAGTTAAAACTACTCTGAAACCCTGTCCTGTTAGCAGTTAAAACTACTCTGAAACCCTGTCCTGTTAGCAGTTAAAACTACTGAAACCCTGTCCTGTTAGCAGTTAAAACTACTCTAAAACCCTGTCCTGTTAGCAGTTAAAACTACTGAAACCCTGTCCTGTTAGCAGTTAAAACTACTGAAACCCTGTCCTGTTAGCAGTTAAAACTACTGAAACCCTGTCCTGTTAGCAGTTAAAACTACTGAAACCCTGTCCTGTTAGCAGTTAAAACTACTGAAACCCTGTCCTGTTAGCAGTTAAAACTACTGAAACCCTGTCCTGTTAGCAGTTAAAACTACTCTGAAACCCTGTCCTGTTAGCAGTTAAAACTACTCTGAAACCCTGTCCTGTTAGCAGTTAAAACTACTCTAAAACCCTGTCCTGTTAGCAGTTAAAACTACTGAAACCCTGTCCTGTTAGCAGTTAAAACTACTCTGAAACCCTGTCCTGTTAGCAGTTAAAACTACTGAAACCCTGTCCTGTTAGCAGTTAAAACTACTCTGAAACCCTGTCCTGTTAGCAGTTAAAACTACTCTAAAACCCTGTCCTGTTAGCAGTTAAAACTACTGAAACCCTGTCCTGTTAGCAGTTAAAACTACTCTGAAACCCTGTCCTGTTAGCAGTTAAAACTACTCTGAAACCCTGTCCTGTTAGCAGTTAAAACTACTCTGAAACCCTGTCCTGTTAGCAGTTAAAACTACTGAAACCCTGTCCTGTTAGCAGTTAAAACTACTGAAACCCTGTCCTGTTAGCAGTTAAAACTACTGAAACCCTGTCCTGTTAGCAGTTAAAACTACTGAAACCCTGTCCTGTTAGCAGTTAAAACTACTCTAAAACCCTGTCCTGTTAGCAGTTAAAACTACTGAAACCCTGTCCTGTTAGCAGTTAAAACTACTGAAACCCTGTCCTGTTAGCAGTTAAAACTACTGAAACCCTGTCCTGTTAGCAGTTAAAACTACTGAAACCCTGTCCTGTTAGCAGTTAAAACTACTGAAACCCTGTCCTGTTAGCAGTTAAAACTACTGAAACCCTGTCCTGTTAGCAGTTAAAACTACTGAAACCCTGTCCTGTTAGCAGTTAAAACTACTCTGAAACCCTGTCCTGTTAGCAGTTAAAACTACTCTGAAACCCTGTCCTGTTAGCAGTTAAAACTACTCTGAAACCCTGTCCTGTTAGCAGTTAAAACTACTGAAACCCTGTCCTGTTAGCAGTTAAAACTACTCTAAAACCCTGTCCTGTTAGCAGCTAAAACTACTGAAACCCTGTCCTGTTAGCAGTTAAAACTACTCTAAAACCCTGTCCTGTTAGCAGTTAAAACTACTGAAACCCTGTCCTGTTAGCAGTTAAAACTACTCTAAAACCCTGTCCTGTTAGCAGTTAAAACTACTGAAACCCTGTCCTGTTAGCAGTTAAAACTACTCTAAAACCCTGTCCTGTTAGCAGTTAAAACTACTCTGAAACCCTGTCCTGTTAGCAGTTAAAACTACTCTGAAACCCTGTCCTGTTAGCAGTTAAAACTACTGAAACCCTGTCCTGTTAGCAGTTAAAACTACTCTAAAACCCTGTCCTGTTAGCAGTTAAAACTACTGAAACCCTGTCCTGTTAGCAGTTAAAACTACTCTGAAACCCTGTCCTGTTAGCAGTTAAAACTACTCTGAAACCCTGTCCTGTTAGCAGTTAAAACTACTGAAACCCTGTCCTGTTAGCAGTTAAAACTACTGAAACCCTGTCCTGTTAGCAGTTAAAACTACTCTGAAACCCTGTCCTGTTAGCAGTTAAAACTACTCTAAAACCCTGTCCTGTTAGCAGTTAAAACTACTGAAACCCTGTCCTGTTAGCAGTTAAAACTACTAAAACCCTGTCCTGTTAGCAGTTAAAACTACTCTAAAACCCTGTCCTGTTAGCAGTTAAAACTACTCTAAAACCCTGTCCTGTTAGCAGTTAAAACTACTGAAACCCTGTCCTGTTAGCAGTTAAAACTACTCTAAAACCCTGTCCTGTTAGCAGTTAAAACTACTCTAAAACCCTGTCCTGTTAGCAGTTAAAACTACTCTAAAACCCTGTCCTGTTAGCAGTTAAAACTACTCTAAAACCCTGTCCTGTTAGCAGTTAAAACTACTCTGAAACCCTGTCCTGTTAGCAGTTAAAACTACTCTAAAACCCTGTCCTGTTAGCAGTTAAAACTACTGAAACCCTGTCCTGTTAGCAGTTAAAACTACTCTAAAACCCTGTCCTGTTAGCAGTTAAAACTACTGAAACCCTGTCCTGTTAGCAGTTAAAACTACTCTAAAACCCTGTCCTGTTAGCAGTTAAAACTACTCTGAAACCCTGTCCTGTTAGCAGTTAAAACTACTGAAACCCTGTCCTGTTAGCAGTTAAAACTACTGAAACCCTGTCCTGTTAGCAGTTAAAACTACTGAAACCCTGTCCTGTTAGCAGATAAAACTACTCTGAAACCCTGTCCTGTTAGCAGTTAAAACTACTCTGAAACCCTGTCCTGTTAGCAGTTAAAACTACTCTAAAACCCTGTCCTGTTAGCAGTTAAAACTACTCTAAAACCCTGTCCTGTTAGCAGTTAAAACTACTCTAAAACCCTGTCCTGTTAGCAGATGCAAATTGGTGTTGTGTTCAGCAAGAGTTACTGCGTAATTAATACATTATTTTACAAAATGGCATTTCATATTGGAACAACTGGCAATCAGTAAGAGTTGGAAAAATATCCTCCAGAACAAAACACACTGCAAACGTTATACCCATTAGATATTCAAATAGTTATTTCACAAGCTGTTAGAATATTTGTCTGTTTCAAGTTCATTTTTTATGACTATTTGTTCATACAGTTCATATAATAATGCATTACCCTTTCCCCCCCTCTTCCTTCATCTTGGATGTTTGTTGCTGTTCGGTCTTATTTTCAGAGTACCTCAAAATGAATCCACAGAATCAGTGAGGGGACGGTGTTGAATAATGGGGTTGGATGGAGACTGGACCAAACCAGTCGGACTGTATGGCTGGTGGTCAATGGAGACCAGAGGTTCAGTCTGCTATTTTTGATTGGAACAAAGAAAACATCTCCCCGTCTCTCTCTCTTCTGATTGGAACAAAGAAAACATCTCCCCGTCTCTCTCTCTTCTGATTGGAACAAAGAAAACATCTCCCCGTCTCTCTCTCTTCTGATTGGAACAAAGAAAACATCTCCCCGTCTCTCTCTCTTCTGATTGGAACAAAGAAAACATCTCCCCGTCTCTCTCTCTTCTGATTGGAACAAAGAAAACATCTCCCCGTCTCTCTCTCTTCTGATTGGAACAAAGAAAACATCTCCCCGTCTCTCTCTCTTCTGATTGGAACAAAGAAAACATCTCCCCGTCTCTCTCTCTTCTGATTGGAACAAAGAAAACATCTCCCCGTCTCTCTCTCTTCTGATTGGAACAAAGAAAACATCTCCCCGTCTCTCTCTCTTCTGATTGGAACAAAGAAAACATCTCCCCGTCTCTCTCTCTTCTGATTGGAACAAAGAAAACATCTCCCCGTCTCTCTCTCTTCTGATTGGAACAAAGAAAACATCTCCCTGTCTCTCTCTCTTCTGATTGGAACAAAGAAAACATCTCCCCGTCTCTCTCTCTTCTGATTGGAACAAAGAAAACATCTCCCCGTCTCTCTCTCTTCTGATTGGAACAAAGAAAACATCTCCCCGTCTCTCTCTCTTCTGATTGGAACAAAGAAAACATCTCCCCGTCTCTCTCTCTTCTGATTGGAACAAAGAAAACATCTCCCCGTCTCTCTCTCTTCTGATTGGAACAAAGAAAACATCTCCCTGTCTCTCTCTCTTCTGATTGGAACAAAGAAAACATCTCCCCGTCTCTCTCTCTTCTGATTGGAACAAAGAAAACATCTCCCCGTCTCTCTCTCTTCTGATTGGAACAAAGAAAACATCTCCCTGTCTCTCTTTCTTTCCCTCCCTCTCTCAGGGATCTTTCTGCTATAGAGTATTTTCGGGACGCCTAAGACCAAAATGTAAAAATAAATAACAATACGTAAAGTATTTCGACTTTTTCCCACTTTATTACGTTACAGCCTTATTCTAAAATGGAAATATCACATTTACATAAGTATTCAGACTCTTTACACAGTACTTTGTTGAAGCAATTCTGGCAGCGATTACAGCCTCGAGACTTCTTGAGCCTTCAAACTTGTTCCATTTAATAATGAAGGCCTCCTGTGGTCATGGGGACCTTCAATGACTGCAGACCTTTTGTTGGTCCCCTTCCCCAGATCTGTGCCTCGACACAATGGTGTTTTCAGAGATCTTCATAAACAATTCCTTCCACCTCATGGCTTGGTTTTTGTTCTGACATGCACTGTCAACTGTGGGAGCTTATATAGACAGGTGCGTGCCTTTCCAAATCATGTCCAATCAATTTAAATTTACCACAGGTGGACTCCAACCAAGTTCTAGAAACATCTCAAGGATGATCAATGGAAACAGGATGCACCTGAGCTCAACTTCTAGTCTCATAGCAAAGTGTCTGAATACTTACATAAATAAGGTATTTATATTTGATTCCTTTGCAAAAATATCTAAAAACCTGCTTTTGCTTTGTCAGTGTGATTTTTTTAAATATTAGTATTTAGTATTTAATCCATTTTAGAATAAGACAAACATAAAATGTGGAAAATGGGAAGGGGTCTGAATACTTTCCCGAACGCACGATCGATCGACACACTGAACAAAAATATAAACGCAACATGTAAAGTGTTGGTCCCATGTTTCATGAGCAGAAATTAAAAAAATCCCAGAAATCTTCCCTACAGATGAAAGCTTATTTCTCTCAAAATGTTGTGCACAAATATGTCTACATTCCTGTTAGAGAGCATTTCTCCTTCGCCAAGATAATCCATCCACCTGACAGGTGTGGCATATCAACAAGCTGATTAAAAAGCACCTTGTGCTGGGGCCAATAAAAGGTCACTAAAATGTGCAGTTTTATCGCAACACAATGCCACAGATGTCTCAAGATTTGAGGGAGCATGCAATTGGCATGCTGACTGCAGGAATGTCCACCAGAGCTGTTGCCAGAGAATTTAACGTTCATTTCTCTACCATAAGCCGCCTCCAAAAACATTTTAGAGAATTTGTCAGTACGTTTCAACCGGCCTCACAACCACAGACCAAGTGTAACCATGCCAACCCAGGACCTCCACATCCGTCTTCTTCACCTGCGGGATCGTCTGGGCGGATTGCTGAGGAGTATTTCTGTCTCTAATAAGGCCCTTTTGTGGGGGAAAACTCATTCTGATTGGCTGGGCCTGGCTTCCAAGTAGGTGGGCCTATGACCTCCCAGGCC
>NC_059457.1:90428270-90448270 GCF_905237065.1 Salmo salar
CCCTGATTACACATAGAAGTAGGTCTTTAGGCTACCTGGCCCTGATTACACATAGAAGTAGGTCTATAGGCTACCTGGCCCTGATTACACATAGAAGTAGGTCTATAGACTACCTGGCCCTGATTACTCATAGAAGTAGGTCTATAGACTACCTGGCCCTGATTACACATAGAAGTAGGTCTATAGTCTACCTGGCCCTGATTACACATAGAAGTAGGTCTATAGACAACCTGGCCCTGATTACACATAGAAGTAGGTCTATAGACTACCTGGCCCTGATTACTCATAGAAGTAGGTCTATAGACTACCTGGCCCTGATTACACATAGAAGTAGGTCTATAGACAACCTGGCCCTGATTACACATAGAAGTAGGTCTATAGACTACCTGGCCCTGATTACACATAGAAGTAGGTCTATAGACAACCTGGCCCTGATTACACATAGAAGTAGGTCTATAGACAACCTGGCCCTGATTACACATAGAAGTAGGTCTATAGACTACCTGGCCCTGATTACACATAGAAGTAGGTCTATAAATGTGTCCATTTGGGGATCTGATTAGTATTTCTGATTGTCTTAACTCACCATCACTGTGGAGCTTCTCAAAGTAATTTTTTCTTCATCTCAAAACAGCAAGTAAACAAAGTCTGTTTTAAATATATTGAGAATTACAATATATCCTCAACATAGCCCACTTAAAATACCTTTCCAGCTCACTCTCTTTCCATAACCACTCAGAGTGAAAGGGGGAAAACATAATGCTCTGATCCGGTGGAAACCATCAAATAATTCTACCTGATTACTTGTTATCCGTTACCCAAATGGTCTACAGCTATGTCTGTCTGTATGGAGCTCACTTGAGGGAGAAACTCTTGAGGGCCCACAATATTCTATACAATGTAGCAAGTTAGCTAGTATGAGCTTCAGACCAGACACAATATAATAGTTGATCATGTTTCAAGGAGCTTCAGACCAGACACAAGATAATAGTTGATCATGTTTCAAGGAGCTTCAGACCAGACACAATATAATAGTTGATCATGTTTCAAGGAGCTTCAGACCAGACACAAGATAATAGTTGATAATGTTTCAAGGAGCTTCAGACCAGACACAATATAATAGTTGATAATGTTTCAAGGAGCTTCAGACCAGACACAATATAATAGTTGATAATGTTTCAAGGAGCTTCAGATCAGACACAAGATAATAGTTGATAATGTTTCAAGGAGCTTCAGACCAGACACAATATAATAGTTGATAATGTTTCAAGGAGCTTCAGACCAGACACAATATAATAGTTGATCATGTTTCAAGGAGCTTCAGACCAGACACAATATAATAGTTGATAATGTTTCAAGGAGCTTCAGACCAGACACAAGATAATAGTTGATAATGTTTCAAGGAGCTTCAGACCAGACACAATATAATAGTTGATAATGTTTCAAGGAGCTTCAGACCAGACACAATATAATAGTTGATAATGTTTCAAGGAGCTTCAGACCAGACACAATATAATAGTTGATAATGTTTCAAGGAGCTTCAGACCAGACACAATATAATAGTTGATAATGTTTCAAGGAGCTTCAGACCAGACACAATATAATAGTTGATAATGTTTCAAGGAGCTTCAGACCAGACACAATATAATAGTTGATAATGTTTCAAGGAGCTTCAGACCAGACACAAGATAATAGTTGATCATGTTTCAAGGAGCTTCAGACCAGACACAAGATAATAGTTGATCATGTTTCAAGGAGCTTCAGACCAGACACAATATAATAGTTGATAATGTTTCAAGGAGCTTCAGACCAGACACAATATAATAGTTGATCATGTTTCAAGGAGCTTCAGACCAGACACAATATAATAGTTGATCATGTTTCAAGGAGCTTCAGACCAGACACAAGATAATAGTTGATAATGTTTCAAGGAGCTTCAGACCAGACACAAGATAATAGTTGATAATGTTTCAAGGAGCTTCAGACCAGACACAAGATAATAGTTGATAATGTTTCAAGGAGCTTCAGACCAGACACAAGATAATAGTTGATAATGTTTCAAGGAGCTTCAGACCAGACACAAGATAATAGTTGATAATGTTTCAAGGAGCTTCAGACCAGACACAATATAATAGTTGATCATGTTTCAAGGAGCTTCAGACCAGACACAAGATAATAGTTGATAATGTTTCAAGGAGCTTCAGACCAGACACAATATAATAGTTGATAATGTTTCAAGGAGCTTCAGACCAGACACAAGTTAATAGTTGATCATGTTTCAAGTTCCTTGCAGACAGGCATTGAGTAGCCAATGTGATTTATAGGATATTTATTTTTAATCAGGATATTTTCTACCTGCAGGCTGCAATGTTTTTATTTGTTGGCTTTATGTCGGCTATTTTTAAAATAGTTGGTAATAGAAGTTACTTTTAGAATTTTGATTAACAACAATGATTGAGATAAAAACGTTATTATAAATTAAAACTGTTCCATGTGCATTTGAAAATCATAACTTGCACACAGATCGGTAGAAATGGTAAGATGAACTGGCATCCAAATGGAAAGGGTTGCTGACCGCTGGTGTAGCCTGTTACCTACTGGCAACTACAGAAAATAACAGCGGGATCTGTCAGGGCCAGCGGAATCTGTCAGGGCCAGCGGAATCTGTCAGGGCCAGCGGAATCTGTCAGGGCCAGCGGAATCTGTCAGGGCCAGCGGAATCTGTCAGGGCCAGCGGAATCTGTCAGGGCCAGCGGAATCTGTCAGGGCCAGCGGAATCTGTCAGGGCCAGCGGAATCTGTCAAGGCCAGCGGAATCTGTCAGGGCCAGCGGAATCTGTCAAGGCCAGCGGAATCTGTCAGGGCCAGCGGAATCTGTCAAGGCCAGCGGAATCTGTCAGGGCCAGCGGAATCTGTCAAGGCCAGCAGAATCTGTTGGGGTCGGGAACAGGTCAGGCTATCTTGATCTCTGGCTCCCTCGAGTCATTTGTGTCTTAATTATTTAAAATCACAGTGTGCTTAAAGCATCAGACAAGATCAGGAGCAACATATAGTTGATTTTATTAACAGGGTGTGTCTATATATGGGGAAATACACGTTTTAACATTAGACCAATCGATTGGTCGAAAGAACAGATGACTCGGTCGACTAATATATTGTAATTCTCGTTTTTTTTGGGGGGGCGGCCCTACTGGCCACTGGCTGAACTGCACTTGTTTCCCAGGAATGAGGACAAACACCCTGAAGCTAGCCCTGGGCCACATAACGTAACGTAGACAAACACCCTGAAGCTAGCCCTGGGCCACATAACGTAACGTAGACAAACACCCTGAAGCTAGCCCTGGGTCACATAACGTAACGTAGACAAACACCCTGAAGCTAGCCCTGGGCCACATAACGTAACGTAGACAAACACCCTGAAGCTAGCCCTGGGCCACATAACGTAACGTAGACAAACACCCTGAAGCTAGCCCTGGGTCACATAACGTAACGTAGACAAACACCCTGAAGCTAGCCCTGGGCCACATAACGTAACGTAGACAAACACCCTGAAGCTAGCCCTGGGTCACATAACGTAACGTAGACAAACACCCTGAAGCTAGCCCTGGGCCACATAACGTAACGTAGACAAACACCCTGAAGCTAGCCCTGGGCCACATAACGTAACGTAGACAAACACCCTGAAGCTAGCCCTGGGTCACATAACGTAACGTAGACAAACACCCTGAAGCTAGCCCTGGGCCACCTAACGTAACGTTGACAAATACACAACCATCACTTCCTTCATTTTGGGGAGTTGACAGGAAGCCAATAAGAATCATAATTAATCCACAAAAACATGGATGTTGTAGACGTGTCCTGGATTCTAAAACTCACTAATATTACGAAAGGATTTAGGACTATGTATGAAACCTACCGATGAAGACTGGTGAGCTAATCAAAAGTCATTTTACCTTAATTTAACTAGGCAAGTCAGTTAAGAACGCATTCTTATTTACAATGACGGCCTCCCAGGGCCGTCAGTTTCCTGGGGTTGTTGACGGCTACGTTTTGATAAACAGCCACCAGCAGGAACAGAGAGACACACCCAACATGTTGGCAAAGATGGCCAGCTGCACGTCAGTCACCATTGTTATTTCTCGCTGATGTGTAATTTAGTTAACAGTGGGTTAACTGCCTTGTTCAAGGGCAGGAATGACAGATTTTTACCTTGTCAGCTCGGGGATTCGATCTTGCAACCTTTCAGTTACTAGTCCAACCCTCTAACCACTAGGCTACGCTGCCGCCCCATGGGACTGGATGTGTAGTCTTCCTACGGATCATGTGTTTGATTGATGTATGTATTTTACTGATGTATTGTGCATCTGGGGTGTTTTCTATACTCAGAACAGAGAGAGAAAAAGAGACCAGTGGTAAGAAAAATAAAATGATTACTCTGTTTTGCTGTTGTGAAAAGTTCAGTTCCACCCACGTCAAGCCAACCATTCCTGGTAGCTTAATTAGGCTTGTCTCGTCAATGTCATAAATCAATTGTGAATTGAATCCTCTCCCACTCCTGGCCACACAGCCTCTGGAAAAACATGCACAAGGAACATCATGGGGAAATAGGTAAATGTCAGACCTGCTACAAGGAATTGATGGGACATTTAAAGGATAGGTCAGACAGTCATGGTACTAAAATACTACAACCCTCACCCTGACTCTACCTCCCCTAAAATACTACAACCCTCACCCTGACTCTACCTCCCCTAAAATACTACAACCCTCACCCTGACTCTACCTCCCCTAAAATACTACAACCCTCATCCTGACTCTACCTCCCCTAAAATACTACAACCCTCACCCTGTCTCTACCTCCCCTAAAATACTACAACCCTCACCCTGTCTCTACCTCCCCTGCCCTAAAATACTACAACCCTCACCCTGTCTCCACCTCCCCTAAAATACTACAACCCTCACCCTGACTCTTCCTCCCCTAAAATACTACAACCCTCACCCTGACTCTACCTCCCCTAAAATACTACAACCCTCACCCTGACTCTACCTCCCCTAAAATACTACAACCCTCACCCTGACTCTACCTCCCCTAAAATACTACAACCCTCACCCTGACTCTACCTCCCCTAAAATACTACAACCCTCACCCTGTCTCTACCTCCCCTAAAATACTACAACCCTCACCCTGACTCTACCTCCCCTAAAATACTACAACCCTCACCCTGACTCTACCTCCCCTAAAATACTACAACCCTCACCCTGACTCTACCTCCCCTAAAATACTACAACCCTCACCCTGTCTCTACCTCCCCTAAAATACTACAACCCTCACCCTGACTCTACCTCCCCTAAAATACTACAACCCTCACCCTGACTCTACCTCCCCTAAAATACTACAACCCTCACCCTGACTCTACCTCCCCTAAAATACTACAACCCTCACCCTGTCTCTTCCTCCCCTAAAATACTACAACCCCTCACCCTGACTCTACCTCCCCTAAAATACTGCAACCCTCACCCTGTCTCTACCTCCCCTAAAATACTACAACCCTCACCCTGACTCTACCTCCCCTAAAATACTACAACCCTCACCCTGACTCTACCTCCCCTAAAATACTAAAACCCTCACCCTGACTCTACCTCCCCTAAAATACTACAACCCTCACCCCTGACTCTACCTCCCCTAAAATACTACAACCCTCACCCTGACTCTACCTCCCTAAAATACTACAACCCTCACCCTGACTCTACCTCCCCTAAAATACTACAACCCTCACCCTGACCCTACCTCCCTAAAATACTACAACCCTCACCCTGACTCTACCTCCCTAAAATACTACAACCCTCACCCTGTCTCTACCTCCCCTAAAATACTACAACCCTCACCCTGACTCTACCTCCCCTAAAATACTACAACCCTCACCCTGACTCTACCTCCCCTAAAATACTACAACCCTCACCCTGACTCTACCTCCCCTAAAATACTACAACCCTCACCCTGACTCTACCTCCCCTAAAATACTACAACCCCTCACCCTGACTCTACCTCCCCTAAAATACTACAACCCTCACCCTGACTCTACCTCCCCTAAAATACTACAACCCTCACCCTGACTCTACCTCCCCTAAAATACTACAACCCTCACCCTGTCTCTACCTCCCCTAAAATACTACAACCCTCACCCTGTCTCTACCTCCCCTAAAATACTACAACCCTCACCCTGACTCTACCTCCCCTAAAATACTACAACCCTCACCCTGACTCTACCTCCCCTAAAATACTACAACCCTCACCCTGTCTCTACCTCCCCTAAAATACTACAACCCTCACCCTGACTCTACCTCCCCTAAAATACTACAACCCTCACCCTGTCTCTACCTCCCCTAAAATACTACAACCCTCACCCTGACTCTACCTCCCCTAAAATACTACAACCCTCACCCTGACTCTACCTCCCTAAAATACTACAACCCTCACCCTGACTCTACCTCCCCTAAAATACTACAACCCTCACCCTGACTCTACCTCCCCTAAAATACTACAACCCTCACCCTGACTCTACCTCCCCTAAAATACTACAACCCTCACCCTGTCTCTTCCTCCCCTAAAATACTACAACCCCTCACCCTGACTCTACCTCCCCTAAAATACTACAACCCTCACCCTGTGTCTACCTCCCCTAAAATACTACAACCCTCACCCTGACTCTACCTCCCCTAAAATACTACAACCCTCACCCTGACTCTACCTCCCCTAAAATACTACAACCCTCACCCTGACTCTACCTCCCCTAAAATACTACAACCCTCACCCTGTCTCTACCTCCCCTAAAATACTACAACCCTCACCCTGACTCTACCTCCCCTGCCCTAAAATACTACAACCCTCACCCTGTCTCTACCTCCCCTAAAATACTACAACCCTCACCCCTGTCTCTACCTCCCCTAAAATACTACAACCCTCACCCTGACTCTACCTCCCCTAAAATACTACAACCCTCACCCTGACTCTACCTCCCCTAAAATACTACAACCCTCACCCTGACTCTACCTCCCCTAAAATACTACAACCCTCACCCTGACTCTACCTCCCTAAAATACTACAACCCTCACCCTGACTCTACCTCCCCTAAAATACTACAACCCTCACCCTGACTCTACCTCCCCTAAAATACTACAACCCTCACCCTGACTCTACCTCCCCTAAAATACTACAACCCTCACCCTGACTCTACCTCCCCTAAAATACTACAACCCTCACCCTGTCTCTACCTCCCCTAAAATACTACAACCCTCACCCTGACTCTACCTCCCCTAAAATACTACAACCCCTCACCCTGTCTCTACCTCCCCTAAAATACTACAACCCTCACCCTGACTCTACCTCCCCTAAAATACTACAACCCTCACCCTGACTCTACCTCCCCTAAAATACTACAACCCTCACTCTGTCTCTACCTCCCCTAAAATACTACAACCCTCACCCTGTCTCTACCTCCCCTAAAATACTACAACCCTCACCCTGTCTCTACCTCCCCTAAAATACTACAACCCTCACCCTGACTCTACCTCCCCTAAAATACTACAACCCTCACCCTGTCTCTACCTCCCCTAAAATACTACAACCCTCACCCTGTCTCTACCTCCCCTAAAATACTACAACCCTCACCCTGTCTCTTCCTCCCCTGCTCTAAAATAGCAACGCAGTCAATGGCATTTGATTGGCAAGTTAATGTAGACATTTCAAAAATGTGTTTTCCATCAATACAAACCTACCTGACTGTTGACATGTAGTTTCACTCTTTGCAGATGCATAGAGATGTTGTTTTTCTTGGATCAAAATGGTGACAAACACAACTGTTACAGCCCTGGGCTCAGTGAAGCAGACAACTGTTACAGCCCTGGGCTCAGTGAAGCAGACAACTGTTACAGCCCTGGGCTCAGTGAAGCAGACAACTGTTACAGCCCTGGGCTCAGTGAAGCAGACAACTGTTACAGCCCTGGGCTCAGTGAAGCAGACAACTGTTACAGCCCTGGGCTCAGTGAAGCAGACAACTGTTACAGCCCTGGGCTCAGTGAAGCAGACAACTGTTACAGCCCTGAAGCAGACAACTGTTACAGCCCTGGGCTCAGTGAAGCAGACAACTGTTACAGCCCTGGGCTCAGTGATGCAGACAACTGTTACAGCCCTGGGCTCAGTGATGCAGACAACTGTTGCAGCCCTGGGCTCAGTGATGCAGACAACTGTTACAGCCCTGGGCTCAGTGAAGCAGACAACTGTTACAGCCCTGGGCTCAGTGATGCAGACAACTGTTACAGCCCTGAAGCAGACAACTGTTACAGCCCTGGGCTCAGTGAAGCAGACAACTGTTACAGCCCTGGGCTCAGTGATGCAGACAACTGTTACAGCCCTGAAGCAGACAACTGTTACAGCCCTGGGCTCAGTGATGCAGACAACTGTTACAGCCCTGGGCTCAGTGATGCAGACAACTGTTACAGCCCTGGGCTCAGTGATGCAGACAACTGTTACAGCCCTGGGCTCAGTGATGCAGACAACTGTTACAGCCCTGGGCTCAGTGATGCAGACAACTGTTACAGCCCTGGGCTCAGTGATGCAGACAACTGTTACAGCCCTGGGCTCAGTGATGCAGACAACTGTTACAGCCCTGAAGCAGACAACTGTTACAGCCCTGGGCTCAGTGAAGCAGACAACTGTTACAGCTCTGGGCTCAGTGAAGCAGACAACTGTTACAGCCCTGGGCTCAGTGAAGCAGACAACCGTTACAGCCCTGGGCTCAGTGATGCAGACAACTGTTACAGCCCTGAAGCAGACAACTGTTACAGCCCTGGGCTCAGTGAAGCAGACAACTGTTACAGCCCTGGGCTCAGTGATGCAGACAACTGTTACAGCCCTGAAGCAGACAACTGTTACAGCCCTGGGCTCAGTGATGCAGACAACTGTTACAGCCCTGGGCTCAGTGATGCAGACACTGTTACAGCCCTGGGCTCAGTGATGCAGACACTGATGGGTGTTGCTTTAACTCTGACAACCTGATGAGTTTATAATTTGAGAGAAAAAAGGCCTGCTGGTTGCCAGACTTCTCTTAACAAAGATAATCATGTCTCTGATAATGACAACAGTGAAACTTAGAGAAGCAGCACAGAGTAAGTGACAGACTTCTTTAGCTAGCGGTAATCACGTCTCTCTGAAAACGACAACTAGGCTTAAAACCTAGCGCTGCAGGAAAGCAGAGACATGGTAGGCCAGACTTCTCTTAACATAACCAATCATCTCTCTGTAAATGACAACAGTAAACCTAGTGCTGCAGGAAAGCAGAGACATGGATGACAGGCTCACACGTTCCAAAACGCCATCACATCTGTCCAGGGAGAGATATCGCATCTGTCCAGGGAGAGATATCGCATCTGTCCAGGGAGAGATATCGCATCTGTCCAGGGAGAGATATCGCATCTGTCCAGGGAGAGAATAAGGATCATCAAAGAGCCTTAGTCAGAAATCAGCCGTATCACTGTAGTGTCGGTCCATATTAATAACCCCCGTAGTGTCGGTCCATATTAATAACCCCTGTAGTGTCGGTCCATATTAATAACCCCTGTAGTGTCGGTCCATATTAATAACCCCTGTAGTGTCGGTCCATATTAATAACCCCTGTAGTGTCGGTCCATATTAATAACCCCTGTAGTGTCGGTCCATATTAATAACCCCTGTAGTGTCGGTCCATATTAATAACCCCTGTAGTGTCGGTCCATATTAATAACCCCTGTAGTGTCGGTCCATATTAATAACCCCTGTAGTGTTGGTCCATATTAATAACCCTCCACACAGCAGAGGAAGGATGCCCATGCCCAGTCTTTTCTCTCTCCCAGTCTCTCTCTTCACCTCTCCCACACACTGTCTCTCTCTTCACCTCTCCCACGCCCTGTCTCTCGCTCTCTCACGCTGTCTTTCTCTCTCCCTCTCTCTCGCTCTCTCGCTCTCCATCCCAATTATTTTCCTCCCGTCCCAATTTTCCCGCAGGTGTGAATCTTGGCAGGTTGGTGTGGTACATGCCAAAACGGCATTAACCTACGACTATTCACTCAGGAATCCCACTTCATTCTTGATGGTCCAGAAATGTGTTCTTTAATGATCAGTCGGTTCTTTGGCCCGCTGGGGAACGCGGACAGCCTGTGAAGCCGAGTCCAAAGCAAAAAAAAAATTTGCCTTTTGAGTGAGGAAAGGGTAGCCAGAAACTAGATTACAGCCCCAGTTAGGATGTGTCCCAAATGGCAACCTACATTACAGCCCCAGTTAGGATGTGTCCCAAATGGCAACTTACATTACAGCCCCAGTTAGGATGTGTCCCAAATGGCAACCTACATTACAGCCCCAGTTAGGGTGTGTCCCAAATGGCAACCTACATTACAGCCCCAGTTAGTGTGTGTGCCAAATGGCAACCTATGGGCCATGGTCAAAAGTAAGCAATATATAGGGAATTAGAGGTGTGAAACCTAAAAACAGCATAAACTACCATTCTTGCTAAGTGGGTGTAGTACAGCAGTAAGGTGAACGCCGCCTGGTAGGTAGCCCCGACGCCGCCTGGTAGGTAGCCCTGACGCCGCCTGGTAGGTAGCCCTGACGCCGCCTGGTAGGTAGCCCTGACGCCGCCTGGTAGGTAGCCCTGACGCCGCCTGGTAGGTAGCCCTGACGCCGCCTGGTAGGTAGCCCCGACGCCGCCTGGTAGGTAGCCATAACACCACCTGGTAGGTAGCCCCGACGCCGCCTGGTAGGTAGCCATAACACCACCTGGTAGGTAGCCCGACGCCGCCTGGTAGGTAGCCATAACACCACCTGGTAGGTAGCCCCGACGCCGCCTGGTAGGTAGCCCCGACGCCGCCTGGTAGGTAGCCATAACACCACCTGGTAGGTAGCCCCGACGCCGCCTGGTAGGTAGCCATAACACCACCTGGTAGGTAGCCCCGACGCCGCCTGGTAGGTAGCCCCGACGCCGCCTGGTAGGTAGCCCCGACGCCGCCTGGTAGGTAGCCATAACACCACCTGGTAGGTAGCCCCGACGCCGCCTGGTAGGTAGCCCCGACGCCGCCTGGTAGGTAGCCCCGACGCCGCCTGGTAGGTAGCCCCGACGCCGCCTGGTAGGTAGCCCCGACGCCGCCTGGTAGGTAGCCATAACACCACCTGGTAGGTAGCCCCGACGCCGCCTGGTAGGTAGCCCCGACGCCGCCTGGTAGGTAGCCCGACGCCGCCTGGTAGGTAGCCCCGACGCCGCCTGGTAGGTAGCCCCGACGCCGCCTGGTAGGTAGCCCCGACGCCGCCTGGTAGGTAGCCCCGACGCCGCCTGGTAGGTAGCCCCGACGCCGCCTGGTAGGTAGCCCCGACGCCGCCTGGTAGGTAGCCCCGACGCCGCCTGGTAGGTAGCCATAACACCACCTGGTAGGTAGCCATAACTGTGGTAGATTGAACTACATTACCCCCTAGTGGTCATACACAGGACCATATCTGCGTTGTGAATTCATATGTAATTTAAAGATAATTTTCTTAGCGTTTAAAACGATTAACAAATAGCTGTTTAAAACATACAGGTTGGCATGTGGGACGCAGAACATCACTGTAGTTGGCCCTGCAGTGACCTTCAGCAGCTGGATCAGTCTCTTCCCACCAGCAGACAGCTCGTCACAGCAGTCATTCAAAACAAAGTCAGTTGGTCAGTTTCAACAAGGTCAGACTCCAGAGTATTAACATCCTAACAGACATTTGGATTTGGACAACTTTTTGTTGATTTCAGCCATTTTCTCTCCTACTTAAAAAAACACCACTTCTCAAAAATAACTGCCCATTTGGTACTGATGAGCGAATTTTAAAATCTCACAACAACAAAAAGTCCCAAAATCTCGCCAGAGGAATGCAGGATTAAACGTTACGATGGGGTACAAAAGCCGTAGTGTTAAAGCGACGTCTTGAAAGACGTAGAATCTCCAAGACGAGGCAGACGGGGCCCTTCAGGGGGAGACGATAGGAGTAATACATGGGTGATGCTCGTAGCTCCAGGGTACTACTCTGAGATAGAGAGCACCCTGACTGGGGTTTAATCTCTCTCGCTCGCCGTTTCTCGCACGCACTCTTTCCCCGTTTCTCTCGCGCACGCTCTCCCCATTTCTCGCGCGCACGCTCTCCCCGTTTCTCGCGCGCACTCTCTCCCCGTTTCTCGCGCGCACTCTCTCCCCGTTTCTCGCGCGCACTCTCTCCCCGTTTCTCGCACGCACTCTCTCCCCGTTTCTCTCTCTCTCTCTCTCTCCCCGTTTCTCTCTCTCTCTCTCTCCCCGTTTCTCTCTCCCTCTCTCTCCCCGTTTCTCTCTCTCTCTCTCTCCCGTTTCTCTCTCCCTCTCTCTCCCCGTTTCTCTCTCGTCTCTCTCTCTCTCCCGCTTCTCTCTCTCTCTCCCGTTTCTCTCTCTCTCCCCGTTTCTCTCTCTCTCCCCCGTTTCTCTCTCTCTCCCCGTTTCTCTCTCTCTCTCCCCGTTTCTCTCTCTCTCCCGTTTCTCTCTCTCTCTCCCGTTTCTCTCTCTCTCTCCCCGTTTCTCTCTCTCTCTCTCCCGTTTCTCTCTCTCTCTCTCCCCGTTTCTCTCTCTCTCTCTCCCCGTTTCTCTCTCTCTCTCTCCCCGTTTCTCTCTCTCTCCCCGTTTCTCTCTCTCTCCCCGTTTCTCTCTCTCTCCCCGTTTCTCTCTCTCCCCGTTTCTCTCTCTCTCCCCCCCTCACTCACTCTCTGTTTCTCCCTGTACTGTGATTCAGCAATTTGTAGACTGGAGCCAGCCAGCATAGAGCTCAGGCAGTAAAGGCTTCATGAAAGCCTCTTAAGCAGTGCATTATTGAAAGACAAAACCACGGCCCTGCCATTTTCAACATCATCAGAGATGAGAGGGGGGAGGGGGGTCCAAAAATACAGAGCGGAGAGGAAAGGATGAGAGGAGGGAGGGAGCAGCACATTATAATACCCTCTCCATCATCAGAAATGGCACCAAGAAAACAGAACAGAGAGGAACGGAGGAGAGGAAGATGGATAACACGCTCTCCATCAGCACAATGACAGCCTCACCTGAACGTAGAATCCAAACGAGGCAGGCGAAGCAACTCAATTCTCCTTCCAGCGCCTTCCTCTCGGCCCGGGACTACGTCATAATTAAGAGACAGTGGCCCGTCCCCTACATTTTGCTATTTGGGACGTATTCACACTACCTTTAGACCAGGGTCCATAGGTAATAGGGTGCTATTTGGGACGTATCCACTACAACAGAGTTGGTTCCTTTCTCACTCTGCTAATGTCCCCAATCATGTGAATGAAACCACCAACTAGAAGCCTGCTGATCTATCTGCTCTCAGACTTTGGAGAGGCTTTACCATGTCACATCTCCAGTATCATTCAGTGATCTATATTCAATTAAACACCGGCCGGCAGGAGACGTGGAGGGAGAGAGAGGAGGAGAGGAACGGAGAGGGAGAGGAGGAGAGGAACGGAGAGGGAGAGGAGGAGAGGAACGGAGAGGGAGAAGTGGAGGGAGAGAGAGAGGAGGAGAGGAACGGAGAGGGAGAAGTGGAGGGAGAGGAGGAGAGGCAGAGAAAACTTAACCATTAGTCTGTGGAATCTCCATCTCACAAATATAATCAGGCACCAGTGACCTTCAGCAGGAAGGAGAGGAAAGAAGGGAAGGGAAGGAAACAGAAAGCGGAGGAGAGGAAAGAAGGGAAGGAAACAGAGAAAGTAGAGAAGAAAGAGGGGAATGAAACAGAGGAAGTAGAGAAGAAAGAGGGGAATGAAACAGAGGAAGTAGAGAAGAAAGAGGGGAATGAAACAGAGGAAGTAGAGAAGAAAGAGGGGAATGAAACAGAGGAAGTAGAGAAGAAAGAGGGGAATGAAACAGAGGAAGTAGAGAAGAAAGAGGGGAATGAAACAGAGGAAGTAGAGAAGAAAGAGGGGAATGAAACAGAGGAAGTAGAGAAGAAAGAGGGGAATGAAACAGAGGAAGTAGAGAAGAAAGAGGGGAATGAAAGGGAGGAAGTAGAGAAGAAAGAGGGGAATGAAACAGAGGAAGTAGAGAAGAAAGAGGGGAATGAAACAGAGGAAGTAGAGAAGAAAGAGGGGAATGAAACAGAGGAAGTAGAGAAGAAAGAGGGGAATGAAACAGAGGAAGTAGAGAAGAAAGAGGGGAATGAAACAGAGGAAGTAGAGAAGAAAGAGGGGAATGAAACAGAGGAAGTAGAGAAGAAAGAGGGGAATGAAACAGAGGAAGTGGAGAAGAAAGAGGGGAATGAAACAGAGGAAGTAGAGAAGAAAGAGGGGAATGAAACAGAGGAAGTAGAGAAGAAAGAGGGGAATGAAACAGAGGAAGTAGAGAAGAAAGAGGGGAATGAAACAGAGGAAGTAGAGAAGAAAGAGGGGAATGAAACAGAGGAAGTAGAGAAGAAAGAGGGGAATGAAACAGAGGAAGTGGAGAAGAAAGAGGGGAATGAAACAGAGGAAGTAGAGGAGAGGAAACAGGTTGAAGAAGATCAGCAGGTTGTTGATTAGAGAACAAGACAACAGTGACATTAGGATCCAGTCAGGATGGTTCTGGAGCAGCCTTTCATTCAGCCCAGACAGAACCCAGTACAGAAACTTCAGCCCAGACAGAACCCAGTACAGAGGACAGAGACTTCAGCCCAGACAGAACCCAGTACAGAGGACAGACTTCAGCCCAGACAGAACCCAGTACAGAGGACAGAGACTTCAGCCCAGACAGAACCCAGTACAGAGGACAGACTTCAGCCCAGACAGAACCCAGTACAGAGACTTCAGCCCAGACAGAACCCAGTACAGAGGACAGAGACTTCAGCCCAGACAGAACCCAGTACAGAGACTTCAGCCCAGACAGAACCCAGTACAGAGGACAGAGACTTCAGCCCAGACAGAACCCAGTACAGAGGACAGAGACTTCAGCCCAGACAGAACCCAGTACAGAGGACAGAGACTTCAGCCCAGACAGAACCCAGTACAGGTCCCAACGAGACAGAGAGACTTAGACAAGGCTCTGCAATGGCTGAATTAGGCCATAAAAGACCTGTGTACATATGAGAGAGACAGACAGCGCCAGAGAGAGAAAGAAAGAAAGAAAGAAAAGAAAGAACAAGAATGATAACGAGAGAGAGAACAGAACAGAGACTAAAGCTGGTTGTTATAGTACAGGATAGTATCTACTATCAGTATGACTCCCTCCTCCCTGTGTTCTAGTCTCCAGTTCCCAGCTGCTGCAGTGAAACACCCAGCAGGTCCACCATGCTGCACTAGCACCCCCTACAGGCTACGTCCTGAAGAGCATGACTACTGCAACACGCCCAGCAGGTCCACCATGCTGCACTAGCACCCCCTACAGGCTACGTCCTGAAGAGCATGACTACTGCAACACGCCCAGCAGGTCCACCATGCCGCACTAGCACCCCCTACAGGCTACGTCCTGAAGAGCATGACTACTGCAACACGCCCAGCAGGTCCACCATGCCGCACTAGCACCCCCTACAGGCTACGTCCTGAAGAGCATGACTACTGCAACACGCCCAGCAGGTCCACCATGCTGCACTAGCACCCCTACAGGCTACGTCCTGAAGAGCATGACTACTGCAACACGCCCAGAGCAATGAAGCAGCAGGTCCACCATGCTGCACTAGCACCCCTACAGGCTACGTCCTGAAGAGCATGACTACTGCAACACGCCCAGCAGGTCCACCATGCCGCACTAGCACCCCCTACAGGCTACGTCCTGAAGAGCATGACTACTGCAACACGCCCAGCAGGTCCACCATGCTGCACTAGCACCCCCTACAGGCTACGTCCTGAAGAGCATGACTACTGCAACACACCCAGCAGGTCCACCATGCTGCACTAGCACCCCCTACAGGCTACGTCCTGAAGAGCATGACTACTGCAACACGCCCAGCAGGTCCACCATGCCGCACTAGCACCCCCTACAGGCTACGTCCTGAAGAGCATGACTACTGCAACACACCCAGCAGACATCGAGGCTTTAGGCGTTGTGCCCCTGGGCTAAAGTAGTGCACCACCTAGCCTGTCATTTGGGACACCGACAGAGCTTTCCTCTCCTCTGTATTAGACGGTTTAAACGGCAAAACGGGAGAAGGAAAGCGTTCCGTTTCATTACCCACAATTGTAGAACATCGATGACCATTAGGAACCTCAGGCATGCAGGCAGAATCACCACATGGGATGGAAGGGACGCGTCACCGCAGAGAAATCACACCATCAAATAGCCAACAGCCACCTGGAACATACCGCAGGCTCACCTTAATACAGGAAGATATTCTATTAAGTGGAAGTCAGCTTGAATTAACTGCTAGATCATTGTGAATGAAATTCATCACCAGCCAGGGCAGCTATAGGCTTATGGTTCTGTACAGAGCAGCCAGAAGAATCATCCTTCACCTGTATGTTCTGCCTGGCCCGCAGCACATCTGGTCACCTGGTTCACCAGGCAGCGGGTACCTCTCGCTGCCTGCCTCGCTGCCTGCATCGCTGCGTTTCCACGGAAACGCTCTCATCACCGAGCCAAAAAACGTTCTCCAAAGAGAGGATTTGATTGACCCCAGCTGGGTTTAAAATGGGGCACTCTGGAAACCCCACAGCACCTAATCACTGCCTATTCAACCACGGCAGACAGAGTCCCAGTCTATCCCAGTCCACCCAGCCTCAACACCCTGTCTGCTTCAGATGAGAATCAAGGCATCAGGTGGTCTGTGTCCCAAACCACACCCTACTCATTATATAGAGCACTACTTTAGACTAGAGCCCTATGGGGACAAAGGGGATGGGGTCCTATTACGGGAAGCTGCCATCGGCTTCTAGAAGCACGACAGACAGACAGACAGACAGACAGACAGACAGACAGACAGACAGACAGACAGACAGACAGACAGACAGACAGACAGACAGACAGACAGACAGACAGACAGACAGACAGACAGACAGACAGACAGACAGACAGACAGACAGACAGACAGACAGACAGACAGACAGACAATATAGGGAATAGGGTTCCAACATGTCTTATTTAACTAAGTGTCAGAGTAGCCCTGAAGTGATGCAATTAGCAGACGCTGAACATTCACTGTTCTGTACATTTAACAGCCGTTAGGTATTTGTTTTACTCTCTTAATGATGAATTCCCTTAACGATCAATCATTTTAATTGTGGTCTGAGCCTCGATTGGAATCTGGAATCTATTCAGCCTGTATTTATGTCCTGGAGAGATGCTTGATCAATACCAGTCAACCAGCCACCCGCAGCGCACCGCCTCCCGAGTGCCTTCACACACACACACACACACACACACTAAACCAGAGGAACACACACACACACACTAAACCAGAGGAAAACACACACACACACACACACACACACACACACTAAACCAGAGGAACACACACACACACACACACACACACACACACACACACACACACGCAGGACACACACACACACACAGTACACACCAACACACACACACACACACACACACACACACACACACACACACACACACACACAGTAAACCAGAGGAACACACACATCTTTATATATGAAAATACAGAGGCACTCAGGTGCTGTGAACATCAGACAGTCAGTCTCAGGTATTCATCAGGGGAAACCTCAACATTACCAGGTGATCAACCCTCTAATCCATGTAGAAAATGGACTGAAAGACAAACATCATTCAAACCCCCAAACCCCAGAACATCATGTTCTAGTAACCAGGGTGCTTTAGAGATCTCTCCTCTTCAGAAGCACAGGACCATCCCATTGGCTCAGTAGGAGCTGAACTCTCTGTTGGAACGCGTCAGATAGGATATTAGTCTGGCTTTGACCGAGGAGGGTAACAACAGAGTAGCTAGCTAGCTCCGTTAAGCTCCCTCAGAGAGATATCTCCAGCTAGCTCCAGACCCCGTTAAGCTCCCTCAGAGAGATATCTCCAGCTAGCTCCAGACCCAGTTAAGCTCCCACAACAGAGAGATATCTCCAGCTAGCTCCCTCAACAGAGAGATATCTCCAGCTAGTTCCCTCAACAGAGAGATATCTCTAGCTAGTTCCCTCAACAGAGAGATATCTCCAGCTAGTTCCCTCAACAGAGCGATATCTCCAGCTAGTTCCCTCAACAGAGCGATATCTCCAGCTAGTTCCCTCAACAGAGAGATATCTCCAGCTAGTTCCCTCAACAGAGAGATATCTCCAGCTAGTTCCCTCAACAGAGAGATATCTCCAGCTAGTTCCCTCAACAGAGCGATATCTCCAGCTAGTTCCCTCAACAGAGAGATATCTCCAGCTAGTTCCCTCAACAGAGAGATATCTCCAGCTAGTTCCCTCAACAGAGAGATATCTCCCGTGAAGCTCCCTCAACAGAGAGATATCTCCAGCTAGTTCCCTCAACAGAGAGATATCTCCAGCTAGTTCCCTCAACAGAGAGATATCTCCCGTGAAGCTCCCTCAACAGAGAGATATCTCCAGCTAGTTCCCTCAACAGAGAGATATCTCTAGCTAGTTCCCTCAACAGAGCGATATCTCTAGCTAGTTCCCTCAACAGAGAGATATCTCCAGCTAGTTCCCTCAACAGAGCGATATCTCTAGCTAGTTCCCTCAACAGAGGGATATCTCCAGCTAGTTCCCTCAACAGAGAGATATCTCTAGCTAGTTCCCTCAACAGAGAGATATCTCTAGCTAGTTCCCTCAACAGAGAGATATCTCTAGCTAGTTCCCTCAACAGAGAGATATCTCCAGCTAGTTCCCTCAACAGAGAGATATCTCCAGCTAGTTCCCTCAACAGAGGGATATCTCCAGCTAGTTCCCTCAACAGAGAGATATCTCCAGCTAGTTCCCTCAACAGAGAGATATCTCCAGCTAGTTCCCTCAACAGAGAGATATCTCCAGCTAGTTCCCTCAACAGAGAGATATCTCCAGCTAGTTCCCTCAAAAGAGAGATATCTCTGAGCTAGCTCCCTCAACAGAGAGATATCTCCAGCTAGTTCCCTCAACAGAGAGATATCTCCAGCTAGTTCCCTCAACAGAGAGATATCTCCAGCTAGTTCCCTCAACAGAGAGATATCTCTAGCTAGTTCCCTCAACAGAGAGATATCTCCAGCTAGTTCCCTCAACAGAGGGATATCTCCAGCTAGCTCCACAGCTCTATGCTCCCTCTCTACAGTCAGAGGTCCAGCTACTTTTCAGTGTGTGGGACTAATGCTGGTGAGACTAGAGACTGCAGCTCAGAAACACTGAAACGCTGTGCTGTTTTCCTCCCTGCACAGCTCTGGAGAGGTAGATGGCTGGGGCCCGCTGCTACCGGGAGGTAGTGGGCTCAGCTGCTAGCACTGCATGCTGGGATCTGTAGTTGGTAACAGCGCTGAGCGATTAACTGAAATGTTGGTTACTTTTTTTCTGTGAGCTCAATGCACCGTTTCTCTAGACAAAAATCACATCAAGCCCGAACTGTGCAATGTAGTAGGGAGCTGTAGTTTCCAACAGGCCAATGTTCTACATAGTTTAGTGCTGAAAAACATGCTAATTAACTACAATGACAATAAGCCATTGCGCACCTACTTGTCCTGTCTGTGTGTTTCTTTTAAAAAAGGAGAAAGGAAACTGGAGGATTTAGAACACCAGCTAACCGGAACTGCCAATCAGCATCTTGGCATTGTTACATCACTGCCTGGAGAGAACATTCTGGAACTCCCCATAAAATGGCTGAGAGACACAAACACTGGAAAGAATTTACAATAAGAAATAGCGCAAACTAGAATGCTATTTGGCCCTAAACAGAGAGGACACAGTGGCAGAATACCTGACCACTGTGATTGACCCAAACCTAAGGAAAGCTTTGACTATGTACAGACTCAGTGAACATAGCCTTGCTATTGAGAAAGGCCGCCGTAGGCAGACCTGGCTCTCAAGAGAA
>NC_059457.1:90455770-90510770 GCF_905237065.1 Salmo salar
CACCTAACTAGTCTATAACATAACCTCAGACCGTCTGGTCCCACCACCTAACTAGTCTATAACATAACCTCAGACCGTCTGGTCCCACCACCTAACTAGTCTATAACATAACCTCAGACCGTCTGGTCCCACCACCTAACTAGTCTATAACATAACCTCAGACCGTCTGGTCCCACCACCTAACTAGTCTATAACATAACAACCTCAGACCGTCTGGTCCCACCACCTAACTAGTCTATAACATAACCTCAGACCGTCTGGTCCCACCACCTAACTAGTCTATAACATAACCTCAGACCGTCTGGTCCCACCACCTAACTAGTCTATAACATAACCTCAGACCATCTGGTCCCACCACCTAACTAGTCTATAACATAACCTCAGACCGTCTGGTCCCACCACCTAACTAGTCTATAACATAACAACCTCAGACCGTCTGGTCCCACCACCTAACTAGTCTATAACATAACAACCTCAGACCATCTGGTCCCACCACCTAACTAGTCTATAACATAACCTCAGACCATCTGGTACCACCACCTAACTAGTCTATAACATAACCTCAGACCATCTGGTCCCACCACCTAACTAGTCTATAACATAACAACCTCAGACCATCTGGTCCCACCACCTAACTAGTCTATAACATAACCTCAGACCGTCTGGTCCCACCACCTAACTAGTCTATAACATAACCTCAGACCATCTGGTCCCACCACCTAACTAGTCTATAACATAACAACCTCAGACCATCTGGTCCCACCACCTAACTAGTCTATAACATAACCTCAAACCGTAAGGTCCCACCACCTAACTAGTCTATAACATAACCTCAGACCATCTGGTCCCACCACCTAACTAGTCTATAACATAACCTCAGACCGTCTGGTCCCACCACCTAACTAGTCTATAACATAACCTCAGACCGTCTGGTCCCACCACCTAACTAGTCTATAACATAACCTCAGACCGTATGGTCCCACCACCTAACTAGTCTATAACATAACCTCAGACCGTCTGGTCCCACCACCTAACTAGTCTATAACATAACCTCAGACCATCTGGTCCCACCACCTAACTAGTCTATAACATAACCTCAGACCATCTGGTCCCACCACCTAACTAGTCTATAACATAACCTCAGACCGTCTGGTCCCACCACCTAACTAGTCTATAACATAACCTCAGACCATATGGTCCCACCACCTAACTAGTCTATAACATAACCTCAGACCATCTGGTCCCACCACCTAACTAGTCTATAACATAACCTCAGACCGTCTGGTCCCACCACCTAACTAGTCTATAACATAACCTCAGACCGTCTGGTCCCACCACCTAACTAGTCTATAACATAACCTCAGACCGTCTGGTCCCACCACCTAACTAGTCTATAACATAACAACCTCAGACCATCTGGTCCCACCACCTAACTAGTCTATAACATAACCTCAGACCATCTGGTCCCACCACCTAACTAGTCTATAACATAACAACCTCAGACCGTCTGGTCCCACCACCTAACTAGTCTATAACATAACCTCAGACCGTCTGGTCCCACCACCTAACTAGTCTATAACATAACCTCAGACCGTCTGGTCCCACCACCTAACTAGTCTATAACATAACCTCAGACCATCTGGTCCCACCACCTAACTAGTCTATAACATAACCTCAGACCGTCTGGTCCCACCACCTAACTAGTCTATAACATAACAACCTCAGACCATCTGGTCCCACCACCTAACTAGTCTATAACATAACCTCAGACCATCTGGTCCCACCACCTAACTAGTCTATAACATAACCTCAGACCGTCTGGTCCCACCACCTAACTAGTCTATAACATAACAACCTCAGACCATCTGGTCCCACCACCTAACTAGTCTATAACATAACCTCAGACCATCTGGTCCCACCACCTAACTAGTCTATAACATAACCTCAGACCATCTGGTCCCACCACCTAACTAGTCTATAACATAACCTCAGACCGTCTGGTCCCACCACCTAACTAGTCTATAACATAACCTCAGACCGTCTGGTCCCACCACCTAACTAGTCTATAACATAACCTCAGACCGTCTGGTCCCACCACCTAACTAGTCTATAACATAACCTCAGACCATCTGGTCCCACCACCTAACTAGTCTATAACATAACCTCAGACCGTCTGGTCCCACCACCTAACTAGTCTATAACATAACCTCAGACCATCTGGTCCCACCACCTAACTAGTCTATAACATAACAACCTCAGACCGTCTGGTCCCACCACCTAACTAGTCTATAACATAACCTCAGACCATCTGGTCCCACCACCTAACTAGTCTATAACATCAGAACCCCAGACCGTCTGGTCCCACCACCTAACTAGTCTATAACATAACCTCAGACCATCTGGTCCCACCACCTAACTAGTCTATAACATAACCTCAGACCGTCTGGTCCCACCACCTAACTAGTCTATAACATAACAACCTCAGACCATCTGGTCCCACCACCTAACTAGTCTATAACATAACCTCAGACCATCTGGTCCCACCACCTAACTAGTCTATAACATAACCTCAGACCGTCTGGTCCCACCACCTAACTAGTCTATAACATAACAACCTCAGACCATCTGGTCCCACCACCTAACTAGTCTATAACATAACCTCAGACCATCTGGTCCCACCACCTAACTAGTCTATAACATAACCTCAGACCATCTGGTCCCACCACCTAACTAGTCTATAACATAACCTCAAACCGTCTGGTCCCACCACCTAACTAGTCTATAACATAACAACCTCAGACCGTCTGGTCCCACCACCTAACTAGTCTATAACATAACCTCAGACCATCTGGTCCCACCACCTAACTAGTCTATAACATAACCTCAGACCATCTGGTCCCACCACCTAACTAGTCTATAACATAACAACCTCAGACCGTCTGGTCCCACCACCTAACTAGTCTATAACATAACCTCAGACCATCTGGTCCCACCAAGTAACTAGTCTATAACATAACCTCAGACCATCTGGTCCCACCACCTAACTAGTCTATAACATAACCTCAGACCGTCTGGTCCCACCACCTAACTAGTCTATAACATAACCTCAGACCATATGGTCCCACCACCTAACTAGTCTATAACATAACAACCTCAGACCGTCTGGTCCCACCACCTAACTAGTCTATAACATAACCTCAGACCATCTGGTCCCACCACCTAACTAGTCTATAACATAACAACCTCAGACCGTCTGGTCCCACCACCTAACTAGTCTATAACATAACCTCAGACCATCTGGTCCCACCACCTAACTAGTCTATAACATAACCTCAGACCATCTGGTCCCACCGCCTAACTAGTCTATAACATAACAACCTCAGACCATCTGGTCCCACCACCTAACTAGTCTATAACATAACCTCAGACCATCTGGTCCCACCACCTAACTAGTCTATAACATAACCTCAGACCGTCTGGTCCCACCACCTAACTAGTCTATAACATAACCTCAGACCGTCTGGTCCCACCACCTAACTAGTCTATAACATAACCTCAGACCGTCTGGTCCCACCACCTAACTAGTCTATAACATAACCTCAGACCGTCTGGTCCCACCACCTAACTAGTCTATAACATAACCTCAGACCATCTGGTCCCACCACCTAACTAGTCTATAACATAACCTCAGACCATCTGGTCCCACCACCTAACTAGTCTATAACATAACAACCTCAGACCATCTGGTCCCACCACCTAACTAGTCTATAACATAACCTCAGACCGTCTGGTCCCACCACCTAACTAGTCTATAACATAACCTCAGACCATCTGGTCCCACCACCTAACTAGTCTATAACATAACCTCAGACCGTCTGGTCCCACCACCTAACTAGTCTATAACATAACCTCAGACCGTCTGGTCCCACCACCTAACTAGTCTATAACATAACCTCAGACCGTCTGGTCCCACCACCTAACTAGTCTATAACATAACCTCAGACCATCTGGTCCCACCACCTAACTAGTCTATAACATAACAACCTCAGACCATCTGGTCCCACCACCTAACTAGTCTATAACATAACCTCAGACCATCTGGTCCCACCACCTAACTAGTCTATAACATAACCTCAGACCATCTGGTCCCACCACCTAACTAGTCTATAACATAACCTCAGACCGTCTGGTCCCACCACCTAACTAGTCTATAACATAACAACCTCAGACCGTCTGGTCCCACCACCTAACTAGTCTATAACATAACCTCAGACCGTCTGGTCCCACCACCTAACTAGTCTATAACATAACAACCTCAGACCATCTGGTCCCACCACCTAACTAGTCTATAACATAACCTCAGACCGTCTGGTCCCACCACCTAACTAGTCTATAACATAACCTCAGACCGTCTGGTCCCACCACCTAACTAGTCTATAACATAACCTCAGACCGTCTGGTCCCACCACCTAACTAGTCTATAACATAACAACCTCAGACCATCTGGTCCCACCACCTAACTAGTCTATAACATAACCTCAGACCATCTGGTCCCACCACCTAACTAGTCTATAACATAACCTCAGACCATCTGGTCCCACCACCTAACTAGTCTATAACATAACCTCAGACCATCTGGTCCCACCACCTAACTAGTCTATAACATAACCTCAGACCGTCTGGTCCCACCACCTAACTAGTCTATAACATAACCTCAGACCATCTGGTCCCACCACCTAACTAGTCTATAACATAACCTCAGACCGTCTGGTCCCACCACCTAACTAGTCTATAACATAACAACCTCAGACCGTCTGGTCCCACCACCTAACTAGTCTATAACATAACCTCAGACCATCTGGTCCCACCAAGTAACTAGTCTATAACATAACCTCAGACCATCTGGTCCCACCACCTAACTAGTCTATAACATAACAACCTCAGACCGTCTGGTCCCACCACCTAACTAGTCTATAACATAACCTCAGACCGTCTGGTCCCACCACCTAACTAGTCTATAACATAACCTCAGACCATCTGGTCCCACCACCTAACTAGTCTATAACATAACCTCAGACCATCTGGTCCCACCACCTAACTAGTCTATAACATAACCTCAGACCATCTGGTCCCACCACCTAACTAGTCTATAACATAACCTCAGACCGTCTGGTCCCACCACCTAACTAGTCTATAACATAACAACCTCAGACCATCTGGTCCCACCACCTAACTAGTCTATAACATAACCTCAGACCATCTGGTCCCACCACCTAACTAGTCTATAACATAACCTCAGACCATCTGGTCCCACCACCTAACTAGTCTATAACATAACCTCAGACCATCTGGTCCCACCACCTAACTAGTCTATAACATAACCTCAGACCATCTGGTCCCACCACCTAACTAGTCTATAACATAACCTCAGACCATCTGGTCCCACCACCTAACTAGTCTATAACATAACCTCAGACCGTCTGGTCCCACCACCTAACTAGTCTATAACATAACCTCAGACCGTCTGGTCCCACCACCTAACTAGTCTATAACATAACCTCAGACCATCTGGTCCCACCACCTAACTAGTCTATAACATAACAACCTCAGACCGTCTGGTCCCACCACCTAACTAGTCTATAACATAACCTCAGACCATATGGTCCCACCACCTAACTAGTCTATAACATAACAACCTCAGACCGTCTGGTCCCACCACCTAACTAGTCTATAACATAACCTCAGACCATCTGGTCCCACCACCTAACTAGTCTATAACATAACAACCTCAGACCGTCTGGTCCCACCACCTAACTAGTCTATAACATAACCTCAGACCATCTGGTCCCACCACCTAACTAGTCTATAACATAACCTCAGACCATATGGTCCCACCACCTAACTAGTCTATAACATAACCTCAGACCATCTGGTCCCACCACCTAACTAGTCTATAACATAACCTCAGACCGTCTGGTCCCACCACCTAACTAGTCTATAACATAACAACCTCAGACCATCTGGTCCCACCAACTAACTAGTCTATAACATAACCTCAGACCATCTGGTCCCACCACCTAACTAGTCTATAACATAACCTCAGACCATCTGGTCCCACCACCTAACTAGTCTATAACATAACCTCAGACCATCTGGTCCCACCACCTAACTAGTCTATAACATAACCTCAGACCGTCTGGTCCCACCACCTAACTAGTCTATAACATAACCTCAGACCATCTGGTCCCACCACCTAACTAGTCTATAACATAACCTCAGACCGTCTGGTCCCACCACCTAACTAGTCTATAACATAACCTCAGACCGTCTGGTCCCACCACCTAACTAGTCTATAACATAACCTCAGACCATCTGGTCCCACCACCTAACTAGTCTATAACATAACCTCAGACCGTCTGGTCCCACCACCTAACTAGTCTATAACATAACCTCAGACCGTCTGGTCCCACCACCTAACTAGTCTATAACATAACCTCAGACCATCTGGTCCCACCACCTAACTAGTCTATAACATAACAACCTCAGACCGTCTGGTCCCACCACCTAACTAGTCTATAACATAACCTCAAACCGTCTGGTCCCACCACCTAACTAGTCTATAACATAACCTCAGACCATCTGGTCCCACCACCTAACTAGTCTATAACATAACAACCTCAGACCGTCTGGTCCCACCACCTAACTAGTCTATAACATAACCTCAGACCATCTGGTCCCACCACCTAACTAGTCTATAACATAACCTCAGACCGTCTGGTCCCACCACCTAACTAGTCTATAACATAACCTCAGACCATCTGGTCCCACCACCTAACTAGTCTATAACATAACCTCAGACCATCTGGTCCCACCACCTAACTAGTCTATAACATAACCTCAGACCGTCTGGTCCCACCACCTAACTAGTCTATAACATAACCTCAGACCATCTGGTCCCACCACCTAACTAGTCTATAACATAACAACCTCAGACCGTCTGGTCCCACCACCTAACTAGTCTATAACATAACCTCAGACCGTCTGGTCCCACCACCTAACTAGTCTATAACATAACCTCAGACCATCTGGTCCCACCACCTAACTAGTCTATAACATAACCTCAGACCGTCTGGTCCCACCACCTAACTAGTCTATAACATAACCTCAGACCGTCTGGTCCCACCACCTAACTAGTCTATAACATAACAACCTCAGACCGTCTGGTCCCACCACCTAACTAGTCTATAACATAACCTCAGACCGTCTGGTCCCACCACCTAACTAGTCTATAACATAACCTCAGACCATATGGTCCCACCACCTAACTAGTCTATAACATAACCTCAGACCATATGGTCCCACCACCTAACTAGTCTATAACATAACAACCTCAGACCGTCTGGTCCCACCACCTAACTAGTCTATAACATAACCTCAGACCATCTGGTCCCACCACCTAACTAGTCTATAACATAACCTCAGACCATCTGGTCCCACCACCTAACTAGTCTATAACATAACCTCAGACCATCTGGTCCCACCACCTAACTAGTCTATAACATCAGAACCCCAGACCATCTGGTCCCACCACCTAACTAGTCTATAACATAACCTCAAACCATCTGGTCCCACCACCTAACTAGTCTATAACATAACCTCAGACCATCTGGTCCCACCACCTAACTAGTCTATAACATAACAACCTCAGACCATCTGGTCCCACCACCTAACTAGTCTATAACATAACCTCAGACCGTCTGGTCCCACCACCTAACTAGTCTATAACATAACCTCAGACCGTCTGGTCCCACCACCTAACTAGTCTATAACATAACCTCAGACCGTCTGGTCCCACCACCTAACTAGTCTATAACATAACCTCAGACCATCTGGTCCCACCACCTAACTAGTCTATAACATAACCTCAGACCATCTGGTCCCACCACCTAACTAGTCTATAACATAACCTCAGACCATCTGGTCCCACCACCTAACTAGTCTATAACATAACCCCAGACCATCTGGTCCCACCACCTAACTAGTCTATAACATAACCTCAGACCGTCTGGTCCCACCACCTAACTAGTCTATAACATAACCTCAGACCATCTGGTCCCACCACCTAACTAGTCTATAACATAACAACCTCAGACCATCTGGTCCCACCACCTAACTAGTCTATAACATAACCTCAGACCGTCTGGTCCCACCACCTAACTAGTCTATAACATAACCTCAGACCATCTGGTCCCACCACCTAACTAGTCTATAACATAACCTCAGACCGTCTGGTCCCACCACCTAACTAGTCTATAACATAACCTCAGACCATCTGGTCCCACCACCTAACTAGTCTATAACATAACCTCAGACCATCTGGTCCCACCACCTAACTAGTCTATAACATAACCTCAGACCGTCTGGTCCCACCACCTAACTAGTCTATAACATAACAACCTCAGACCGTCTGGTCCCACCACCTAACTAGTCTATAACATAACCTCAGACCATCTGGTCCCACCAAGTAACTAGTCTATAACATAACCTCAGACCGTCTGGTCCCACCACCTAACTAGTCTATAACATAACCTCAGACCGTCTGGTCCCACCACCTAACTAGTCTATAACATAACCTCAGACCGTCTGGTCCCACCACCTAACTAGTCTATAACATAACCTCAGACCATCTGGTCCCACCACCTAACTAGTCTATAACATAACCTCAGACCATCTGGTCCCACCACCTAACTAGTCTATAACATAACCTCAGACCATCTGGTCCCACCACCTAACTAGTCTATAACATAACAACCTCAGACCATCTGGTCCCACCACCTAACTAGTCTATAACATAACCTCAGACCGTCTGGTCCCACCACCTAACTAGTCTATAACATAACCTCAGACCATCTGGTCCCACCACCTAACTAGTCTATAACATAACCTCAGACCATCTGGTCCCACCACCTAACTAGTCTATAACATAACAACCTCAGACCGTCTGGTCCCACCACCTAACTAGTCTATAACATAACCTCAGACCGTCTGGTCCCACCACCTAACTAGTCTATAACATAACCTCAGACCGTCTGGTCCCACCACCTAACTAGTCTATAACATAACCTCAGACCATCTGGTCCCACCACCTAACTAGTCTATAACATAACCTCAGACCGTCTGGTCCCACCACCTAACTAGTCTATAACATAACAACCTCAGACCGTCTGGTCCCACCACCTAACTAGTCTATAACATAACCTCAAACCGTCTGGTCCCACCACCTAACTAGTCTATAACATAACCTCAGACCATCTGGTCCCACCACCTAACTAGTCTATAACATAACCTCAGACCGTCTGGTCCCACCACCTAACTAGTCTATAACATAACCTCAGACCATCTGGTCCCACCACCTAACTAGTCTATAACATAACCTCAGACCGTCTGGTCCCACCACCTAACTAGTCTATAACATAACCTCAGACCGTCTGGTCCCACCACCTAACTAGTCTATAACATAACAACCTCAGACCGTCTGGTCCCACCACCTAACTAGTCTATAACATAACAACCTCAGACCGTCTGGTCCCACCACCTAACTAGTCTATAACATAACCTCAGACCATCTGGTCCCACCAAGTAACTAGTCTATAACATAACCTCAGACCATCTGGTCCCACCACCTAACTAGTCTATAACATAACAACCTCAGACCGTCTGGTCCCACCACCTAACTAGTCTATAACATCAGAACCCCAGACCATCTGGTCCCACCACCTAACTAGTCTATAACATAACCTCAGACCATCTGGTCCCACCACCTAACTAGTCTATAACATAACCTCAGACCATCTGGTCCCACCACCTAACTAGTCTATAACATAACCTCAGACCATCTGGTCCCACCACCTAACTAGTCTATAACATAACAACCTCAGACCGTCTGGTCCCACCACCTAACTAGTCTATAACATAACAACCTCAGACCGTCTGGTCCCACCACCTAACTAGTCTATAACATAACCTCAGACCGTCTGGTCCCACCACCTAACTAGTCTATAACATAACCTCAGACCATCTGGTCCCACCACCTAACTAGTCTATAACATAACAACCTCAGACCGTCTGGTCCCACCACCTAACTAGTCTATAACATACAACCTCAGACCGTCTGGTCCCACCACCTAACTAGTCTATAACATCAGAACCCCAGACCAGCTGTTAGAGCAGCTTACCGTTCACTGCACCTGTACACAGCCCATCTGTAAATAGCCCACCCAACTACCTCATCCCCATATTGTTATTTATTTTTTAGCTCCTTTGCACCCCAGTATCTCTACTTGCACATCCTCATCTGCACATCTATCACTCCAGTGTTAATTGCTAAATTGTAATTATTCAGCCTCTATGACCTATTAATTGCCTTACCTTCCTAATCTTCTACATTTGCACACACTACATAGATTTTTCTATTGTGTTATTGACTGTATGTTTGTTTATTCCATGTGTAACTCTGTTGTTGTTGTTTTCGTAGCACTGCTTTGCTTTATCTTGGCCAGGTCGCAGTTGTAAATGAGAACTTGTTCTCAACTAGCCTACCTGGTTTTTTTTTTTTTAAATAACCCTCCTCTCCTCTATCAATCAGCTCCCACCTAGCTTCATAACCCTCCTCTCTCCTCCCTACCTTATGCATCAATCAGCTCCCACCTAGCTTCATGACCCTTCCTCTCTCCTCCCTATGCATCAATCAGCTCCCACCTAGCTTCATAATCCTCCTCTCCTCTCTATGCATCAATCAGCTCCCACCGAGCTTCATAACCATCCTCTCTCCTCCTTATGAATCAATCAGCTCCCACCTAGCTTCATAACCCCCTTCTCCTCCCTACCTTATGAATCAATCAGCTCCCACCTAGCTTCATAACCCCTCTCTCCTCCCTACCTTATGCATCAATCAGCTCCCACCTAGCTTCATAACCCTCCTCTCTACCTTATGCATCAATCAGCTGCCACCTAGCTTCATAACCCTTCCTCTCTCCTCCCGATGCATCAATCAGCTCTCACCTAGCTTCATAACCCTCCTCCCTACCTTATGCATCAATCAGCTCCCACCTAGCTTCATAACCCTCCTCTCCATGCATCAATCAGCTCCCACCTAGCTTCATAATCCTCCTCTCCTCTCTATGCATCAATCAGCTCCCACCTAGCTTCATAACCATCCTCTCTCCTCCCTATGCATCAATCAGCTCCCACCTAGCTTCATAACCCTCCTCTCTACCTTATGCATCAATCAGCTCCCACCTAGCTTCATAACCCTCCTCCCTATGTATCAATCAGCTCCCACCAGGCTTCATAACCCTCCTCTCTCCTCCTTATGCATCAATCAGCTCCCACCTAGCTTCATAACCCTCCTCTCCTCTCTATGCATCAATCAGCTCCCACCGAGCTTCATAACCCTCCTCTCTCCTCCTTATGAATCAATCAGCTCCCACCTAGCTTCATAACCCCCCTCTCCTCCCTACCTTATGAATCAATCAGCTCCCACCTAGCTTCATAACCCCCCTCTCCTCCCTACCTTATGAATCAATCAGCTCCCACCTAGCTTCATAACCCCCTCTCCTCCCTACCTTATGAATCAATCAGCTCCCACCTAGCTTCATAACCCCCCTCTCCTCCCTACCTTATGAATCAATCAGCTCCCACCTAGCTTCATAACCCTCCTCCCTATGAATCAATCAGCTCCCACCTAGCTTCATAACCCTCCCTCTCTCCTTCCAGTCCCACCCCTCCCCACCTCCACCCCTTCCTCCCCTTCCCCAGGGCCTACCTCGTCCTCTAACACGGTGAAGCATTGTATTGTAACCCTGTGAAAGAGCGGGCGTGTTTCACTCAGTGTACAACTCCCAACATCCCAGTGTACTACTTCTCAACCAATTACCCTCATTGTACAGGAGGACACAATGAGGAAGCCCAGAGCAGAGTAGATGACACTTACAGACTATAACAAGGCTGAGCATCGCTACAATGGAGAGCAGGCAAGACACAGACAGAATATGGAGAGAAAGAGAGAGAAGACTGGGGGTTTGGAGGGAAGAAATATCACCCTGGGGGAAAAGATCCACATAATTCAGAGTGTTTAGTTGTATTAGAAGGACATCTTCACCAGTACAACACGTGTGACAGGATACCGCTCCAGATACACTAAATAACTATGAAGTATTGATCTCTAGGTATTGATCTCTTGGTATATCTTATTAAAGCATCGGGGCTGACCCCATCTACTCGGTTGTTCGGTCGCTATGCTGTTGGTCGGCAGAGATTTTTGTTTTGTTGAGCGGTTGCATATTGATTATATATATTATGTTTTTCTAATGGCGCACTAGACACCTGTCTGATTGGCACCGGTCCCCAGTGGAAGACTGGAATAATAATATATTGAACACATTTAAAGGGGTACTAATGGATTTACCCCCCCCCAGAGTCAGATGAGCTGGTGGAATATATTGTTATGTCTCTGTGTCCAGTATGAAGGAAGCTACAGGTAGTTTCACCAGCCAATGCTAACTAGCGTTGGTTAAGTCTGGCTATCTGCTAGCATTCTATTCATTATTTCATGTCCATCACTATAGACATGCATCAGCGACATAAAGCATGATAACATTTTCTAACATAAAATACATCGAATAGTTTTTTCCCCCCCATCAATGGCTACTGCTTTGGACCTGACTCCACGTGTCAGAGTATTTGTTAGACCCACAGTATGTGTGGAGATAACGTGTTAATCATTTTAGAAGGAGAGCGTGTGGCCATCATGCACAGCGCACATCTCTCTCTCCCTCTCTCTCTCCAGCCAAATCCGTGCGCATTCATTGTTTCACAACTTCCTTGTGTGAATTGTTTTTGCCGTTTGATTGTTCGCGTCTATCAATTCCTCATTACGTATCTCACCGGTAATACGGTTAGCCGTTAATCATCATGATTTCTACTACGTTTGTTTGGTTACGGTGATTTATGTTGTTAAACGGACACCTTAAAACTTCTATTAAACACAGTTTCAAATAGCTGCCTGTCTCTTTTAATAGCAAAGGAACACATTTCAGCAGATTAACGTCGGTTTCAAATAAATGCAGGGTCGAAATGTATTGTTTTTTACATGAAATAAATAATAGAACGCTAGCAGACTTCCAGTCATTACGCCAACGCTAGTTAGCATTGGCTGGTGAAACTGCACAGAGACATAACAATATATTCCACCAGCTCATCTGACTCTGGGGGTAAATCCATTAGTACCCCTTTAAATGTGTTCAATATATATTATTATTCCAGTCGTTCACCCTTCTCATTGTCTGATTGGACACGTTGTTTGCAGTCTTCAATCTACGCTACACTAGTGAGGAACACCTTTTGGTTTATTTCATTCCATTTAGGAGACGTCCATTTATTCACTGTCTTCTGTTTGGAGCTCCTGTCAATGTTGAGGAAGGATCTTCACGCATAGAAGTAGGTCTATAGACTACCTGGCCCTGATTACACATAGAAGTAGGTCTATAGACTACCTGGCCCTGATTACTCATAGAAGTAGGTCTATAGGCTACCTGGCCCTGATTACACATAGAAGTAGGTCTATAGACTACCTGGCCCTGATTACACATAGAAGTAGATCTATAGACTACCTGGCCCTGATTACACATAGAAGTAGGTCTATAGACTACCTGGCCCTGATTACACATAGAAGTAGGTCTATAGACTACCTGGCCCTGATTACCCATAGAAGTAGGTCTATAGGCTACCTGGCCTGATTACACATAGAAGTAGGTCTATAGACTACCTGGCCCTGATTACACATAGAAGTAGGTCTATAGACTACCTGGCCCTGATTACACATAGAAGTAGGTCTATAGACTACCTGGCCCTGATTACACATAGAAGTAGGTCTATAGACTACCTGGCCCTGATTACACATAGAAGTAGGTATATAGACTACCTGGCCCTGATTACACATAGAAGTAGATCTATAGACTACCTGGCCCTGATTACACATAGAAGTAGGTCTATAGACAACCTGGCCCTGATTACACATAGAAGTAGGTCTATAGACTACCTGGCCTGATTACACATAGAAGTAGGTCTATAGACAACCTGGCCCTGATTACACATAGAAGTAGGTCTATAGGCTACCTGGCCCTGATTACTCATAGAAGTAGGTCTATAGACTACCTGGCCCTGATTACACATAGAAGTAGGTCTATAGACTACCTGGCCTGATTACACATAGAAGTAGGTCTATAGGCTACCTGGCCCTGATTACACATAGAAGTAGGTCTATAGACTACCTGGACCTGATTACACATAGAAGTAGGTCTATAGACTACCTGGCCTGATTACACATAGAAGTAGGTCTATAGGCTACCTGGCCCTGATTACACATAGAAGTAGGTCTATAGGCTACCTGGCCCTGATTACACATAGAAGTAGGTCTATAGGCTACCTGGCCCTGATTACTCATAGAAGTAGGTCTATAGGCTACCTGGCCCTGATTACACATAGAAGTAGGTCTATAGGCTACCTGGCCCTGATTACACATAGCAGTAGGTCTATAGACTACCTGGCCCTGATTACACATAGAAGTAGGTCTATAGACAACCTGGCCCTGATTACACATAGAAGTAGGTCTATAGACAACCTGGCCCTGATTACACATAGAAGTAGGTCTATAGGCTACCTGGCCCTGATTACACATAGAAGTAGGTCTATAGACTACCTGGCCCTGATTACACATAGAAGTAGGTCTATATCTGAGTGTAGTCTAGTCAGTGTAGAATATCTGAGTGTAGTCTAGGTCAGTGTAGAATATATGAGTGTTGTCAGTGAGTAAAGACAATATACTTGAGTGTAGTCTAGGTCAGTGTAGAATATCTGAGTGTAGTCTAATCAATGTAGAATATATGAGTGTAGTCTAGGTCAGTGTAGAATATCTGAGTGTAGTCAGGGAGTAAAGAGAATATCTGAGTGTAGTCTAGTCAGTGTAGAATATCTGAGTGTAGTCTAGTCAGTGTAGAATATCTGAGTGTAGTCTAGGTCAGTGTAGAATATCTGAGTGTAGTCTAGGTCAGTGTAGAATATCTGAGTGTAGTCTAGTCAGTGTAGAATATCTGAGTGTAGTCTAGTCAGTGTAGAATATCTGAGTGTAGTCTAGTCAGACTCAAACCTTCCATTATCCCTGAGAACAGAACAAATCTCTCATTGGGATGCAAAGCTTGGGTCATTACCACACATTCTATTACCATACCTGTCTTGTCATTATGAGATAAAGAATTTATCAGAAGTTCTGAAATGGAAAATCAAAAAAAAGGAAGAACGTCATTTTTTCCCTTCTCATTCCTCTCCATTGAAAGTGATTGGTTTTCCATCAGAGGCTTTTAGTGGCAAACTGCTCACCACTGGAAGTGGATTGTAGCGAGGCCATCATGCCCTGGTGAATCTCAGAGGAGGCCATCATGCCCTGGTGAATCTAAGATGAGGACATCATGCCCTGGTGAATCTAAGATGAGGACATCATGCCCTGGTAAATCTCAGAGGAGGCCATCATGCCCTGGTGAATCTCAGAGGAGGCCATCATGCCCTGGTGAATCTCAGAGGAGGCCATCATGCCCTGGTGAATCTAAGATGAGGACATCATGCCCTGGTGAATCTAAAATTAGGATTTCAAGCCCTGGTGAATCTAAAATGAGGATTTCAAGCCCTGGTGAATCTAAAATTAGGATTTCAAGCCCTGGTGAATCTAAAATGAGGCCATCATGCCCTGGTGAATCTAAAATGAGGCAATCATGCCTTATAGAATCTAAAATGAGGATTTCATGCCCTGGTGAATCTAAGATGAGCGAGCGAGAGAGGGAAAGAAAGGGAAGAAAAAACCCTGCATAAAGCAGCACTATTCTGAGGGGGAGCTGTGGCAGTAAATTGAACTGAAGGCCAAAGTTGTACTGTGTGTTTGAGACAGGTTCAGCCTGAGTAATGAAGCTGTGGGGCTACAGGAGATCAGGCTTATAGCCACATGGAGGAGCTTTGCACCTATACAGCCCAGCTTACCGTCGTTTAAATGGGGGGGGAAACACTAGCATTTTCACTTCACTCCCCTCGCAGACAGAGGGGGATTATCTTGAACCGTCTGGGACTGCGTCCAAAATGTCAACCTATTCCCTACATAGTGAACTACCATGGGCCACTATACAGGGAGTAAGGAGACATTTGGGAGGCGGACTAGGAGTCCTAACGCCAAGTAGGAAAGTCTAACACTTCAGAGGATAACACTAACAGGCTGTCTGCAGAGGTATGATTCACAGGATAACAGGCTGTCTGCAGAGGTATGATTCACAGGATAACAGGCTGTCTGCAGAGGTATGATTCACAGGATAACAGGCTGTCTGCAGAGGTGTGATTCACAGGATAACAGGCTGTCTGCAGAGGTATGAGTCAGAGGATAACACTAACAGGCTGTCTGCAGAGGTATGATTCACAGGATAACACTAACAGGCTGTCTGCAGAGGTATGAGTCACAGGATAACACTAACATACTGTCTGCAGAGGTATGAGTCAGAGGATAACAGGCTGTCTGCAGAGGTATGAGTCAGAGGATAACAGGCTGTCTGCAGAGGTATGAGTCAGAGGATAACAGGCTGTCTGCAGAGGTATGAGTCAGAGGATAACAGGCTGTCTGCAGAGGTGTGATTCACAGGATAACAGGCTGTCTGCAGAGGTATGATTCACAGGATAACACTAACAGACTGTCTGCAGAGGTATGAGTCACAGGATAACACTAACATACTGTCTGCAGAGGTATGAGTCACAGGATAACAGGCTGTCTGCAGAGGTATGATTCACAGGATAACACTAACAGACTGTCTGCAGAGGTATGAGTCACAGGATAACACTAACATACTGTCTGCAGAGGTATGAGTCACAGGATAACAGGCTGTCTGCAGAGGTATGATTCACAGGATAACACTAACAGACTGTCTGCAGAGGTATGATTCACAGGATAACAGGCTGTCTGCAGAGGTATGATTCACAGGATAACACTAACAGACTGTCTGCAGAGGTATGAGTCACAGGATAACACTAACATACTGTCTGCAGAGGTATGAGTCAGAGGATAACAGGCTGTCTGCAGAGGTATGAGTCAGAGGATAACAGGCTGTCTGCAGAGGTGTGATTCACAGGATAACACTAACAGACTGTCTGCAGAGGTATGAGTCAGAGGATAACAGGCTGTCTGCAGAGGTATGAGTCAGAGGATAACAGGCTGTCTGCAGAGGTATGAGTCAGAGGATAACAGGCTGTCTGCAGAGGTATGAGTCAGAGGATAACAGGCTGTCTGCAGAGGTGTGATTCACAGGATAACAGGCTGTCTGCAGAGGTATGATTCACAGGATAACACTAACAGACTGTCTGCAGAGGTATGAGTCACAGGATAACACTAACATACTGTCTGCAGAGGTATGAGTCACAGGATAACAGGCTGTCTGCAGAGGTATGATTCACAGGATAACACTAACAGACTGTCTGCAGAGGTATGAGTCACAGGATAACACTAACATACTGTCTGCAGAGGTATGAGTCACAGGATAACAGGCTGTCTGCAGAGGTATGATTCACAGGATAACACTAACATACTGTCTGCAGAGGTATGAGTCACAGGATAACACTAACATACTGTCTGCAGAGGTATGAGTCACAGGATAACAGGCTGTCTGCAGAGGTATGATTCACAGGATAACACTAACATACTGTCTGCAGAGGTATGAGTCACAGGATAACACTAACAGACTGTCTGCAGAGGTATGAGTCAGAGGATAACAGGCTGTCTGCAGAGGTATGAGTCAGAGGATAACAGGCTGTCTGCAGAGGTATGAGTCAGAGGATAACAGGCTGTCTGCAGAGGTATGATTCACAGGATATCACTAACAGGCTGACTGCAGAGGTATGATTCACAGGATATCACTAACAGGCTGACTGCAGAGGTATGAGTCAGAGGATAACAGGCTGTCTGCAGAGGTATGAGTCAGAGGATAACAGGCTGTCTGCAGAGGTGTGATTCACAGGATAACACTAACAGACTGTCTGCAGAGGTATGAGTCACAGGATAACACTAACATACTGTCTGCAGAGGTATGAGTCACAGGATAACACTAACAGGCTGTCTGCAGAGGTATGAGTCACAGGATAACACTAACATACTGTCTGCAGAGGTATGAGTCAGAGGATAACACTAACATACTGTCTGCAGAGGTATGAGTCACAGGATAACACTAACAGGCTGTCTGCAGAGGTATGAGTCACAGGATAACACTAACATACTGTCTGCAGAGGTATGAGTCAGAGGATAACACTAACAGACTGTCTGCAGAGGTATGAGTCAGAGGATAACAGGCTGTCTGCAGAGGTATGAGTCAGAGGATAACAGGCTGTCTGCAGAGGTATGAGTCAGAGGATAACAGACTGTCTGCAGAGGTATGAGTCAGAGGATAACAGGCTGTCTGCAGAGGTATGAGTCAGAGGATAACAGGCTGTCTGCAGAGGTATGATTCACAGGATAACACTAACAGACTGTCTGCAGAGGTATGATTCACAGGATATCACTAACAGGCTGTCTGCAGAGGTATGAGTCACAGGATAACACTAACATACTGTCTGCAGAGGTATGATTCACAGGATATCACTAACAGGCTGACTGCAGAGGTATGAGTCAGAGGATAACAGGCTGTCTGCAGAGGTATGAGTCAGAGGATAACAGGCTGTCTGCAGAGGTGTGATTCACAGGATAACACTAACAGACTGTCTGCAGAGGTATGAGTCACAGGATAACACTAACATACTGTCTGCAGAGGTATGAGTCACAGGATAACACTAACATACTGTCTGCAGAGGTATGATTCACAGGATATCACTAACAGGCTGACTGCAGAGGTATGAGTCAGAGGATAACAGGCTGTCTGCAGAGGTATGATTCACAGGATAACACTAACAGACTGTCTGCAGAGGTATGAGTCAGAGGATAACAGGCTGTCTGCAGAGGTATGAGTCAGAGGATAACAGGCTGTCTGCAGAGGTATGAGTCACAGGATAACACTAACAGACTGTCTGCAGAGGTATGAGTCAGAGGATAACAGACTGTCTGCAGAGGTATGAGTCAGAGGATGTTCCCCTCACATCTAATTTGATGTCTTGTGTTTTAAGGCATGAGAACAGCTGGTTGATAGTATTCATGAACAACACAAACAGAAAATGTAAATGTTATAGACCCACAGAGACCACACCTCTGACATCAAATTAAATGAAGCCATCCCAGGTATCTAGAAGCAGTACTGTACAAGCTGCTGTGGACTCTGGTTAAAAGTTCTGCACAGTGAAGGGAATAGGCTACGATCTGGGACGCACCCTGTATTTCATCCGCTTGCGTTCTCCTCTCTGCCTTAAAACGGTCTTCATTTGCATCTCATCAGTCTGCAGCACACGGCCACACACCCTCAGAAGCACCTGTCAACTATGCAACAGAGCTTAAAGGAGGGACGTAGGGAGTGAGGAAGGAAGGAGGGGTGTAGGGAGTGAAGAAGGAAGGAGGGGCGTAGGGAGTGAGGAAGGAAGGAAGGAGGGGCGTAGGGAGTGAGGAAGGAAGGAAGGAGGGGCGTAGGGAGTGAGGAAGGAAGGAGGGATGTAGGGAGTGAAGAAGGAAGGAGGGGCGTAGGGAGTGAGGAAGGAAGGAAGGAGGGGCGTAGGGAGTGAGGAAGGAAGGAAGGAGGGGCGTAGGGAGTGAGGAAGGAAGGAGGGATGTAGGGAGTGAGGAAGGAAGGAGGGATGTAGGGAGTGAGGAAGGAAGGAGGGATGTAGGGAGTGAGGAAGGAAGGAGGGATGTAGGGAGTGAGGAAGAAAGGAGGGATGTAGGGAGTGAGGAAGGAAGGAGGGATGTAGGGAGTGAGGAAGGAAGGAGGGATGTAGGGAGTGAGGAAGAAAGGAGGGATGTAGGGAGTGAGGAAGGAAGGAGGGATGTAGGGAGTGAGGAAGGAAGGAGGGATGTAGGGAGTGAGGAAGAAAGGAGGGATGTAGGGAGTGAGGAAGAAAGGAGGGATGTAGGGAGTGAGGAAGCTTAGGGGTTAGGGTTACAATTAGGCCTAGAATTAGGGTAAGGTTTAGCGGTCAGCGGATAAGGTTAAGTTCAGGGGGAAATAGGATTTTTGAATGGAAACTAATTGTTGGTCCCCACAAGGACAGTACAACATATATGCTTGTGTGCGTCCAACAGAATCTGTACGATTTGAAGCTTGTTCTGAATTTCTCTAAAACAAAATGCATTACTCAGCTTCCCGTTGTTGGAATTCCCTCCACGCCGACCTACAACTACACCACCTGGTGTTGGAATTCCCTCCACGCCGACCTACAACTACACCACCTGGTGTTGGAATTCCCTCCACGCCAACCTACAACTACACCACCTGGTGTTGGAATTCCCTCCACGCCGACCTACAACTACACCACCTGGTGTTGGAATTCCCTCCACGCCGACCTACAACTACACCACCTGGTGTTGGAATTCCCTCCACGCCGACCTACAACTACACCACCTGGTGTTGGAATTCCCTCCACGCCGACCTACAACTACACCACCTGGTGTTGGAATTCCCTTCACGCCGACCTACAACTACACCACCTGGTGTTGGAATTCCCTCCACGCCGACCTACAACTACACCACCTGGTGTTGGAATTCCCTTCACGCCAACCTACAACTACACCACCTGGTGTTGGAATTCCCTCCACGCCGACCTACAACTACACCACCTGGTGTTGGAATTCCCTCCACGACAACCTACAACTACACCACCTGGTGTTGGAATTCCCTCCACGCCAACCTACACCACCCGGTGTTGGAATTCCCTCCACGCCGACCTACAACTACACCACCCGGTGTTGGAATTCCCTCCACGCCGACCTACAACTACACCACCCGGTGTTGGAATTCCCTCCACGCCAACCTACAACTACACCACCTGGTGTTGGAATTCCCTCCACGCCGACCTACAACTACACCACCCGGTGTTGGAATTCCCTCCACGCCGACCTACAACTACACCACCCGGTGTTGGAATTCCCTCCACGCCGACCTACAACTACACCACCCGGTGTTGGAATTCCCTCCACGCCGACCTACAACTACACCACCTGGAGTTGGAATTCCCTCCACGCCGACCTACAACTACACCACCTGGTGTTGGAATTCCCTCCACGCCGACCTACAACTACACCACCTGGTGTTGGAATTCCCTTCCACGCCGACCTACAACTACACCACCTGGTGTTGGAATTCCCCTCCACGCCGACCTACAACTACACCACCTGGTGTTGGAATTCCCCTCCACGCCGACCTACAACTACACCACCTGGTGTTGGAATTCCCTCCACGCCAACCTACAACTATACCACCTGGTGTTGGAATTCCCTCCACGCCAACCTACACCACCCGGTGTTGGAATTCCCTCCACGCCGACCTACAACTACACCACCCGGTGTTGGAATTCCCTCCACGCCGACCTACAACTACACCACCCGGTGTTGGAATTCCCTCCACGCCAACCTACAACTACACCACCTGGTGTTGGAATTCCCTCCACGCCGACCTACAACTACACCACCCGGTGTTGGAATTCCCTCCACGCCGACCTACAACTACACCACCCGGTGTTGGAATTCCCTCCACGCCGACCTACAACTACACCACCCGGTGTTGGAATTCCCTCCACGCCAACCTACAACTACACCACCCGGTGTTGGAATTCCCTCCACGCCAACCTACAACTACACCACCCGGTGTTGGAATTCCCTCCACGCCGACCTACAACTACACCACCCGGTGTTGGAATTCCCTCCACGCCGACCTACAACTACACCACCCGGTGTTGGAATTCCCTCCACGCCAACCTACAACTACACCACCCGGTGTTGGAATTCCCTCCACGCCAACCTACAACTACACCACCCAGTGTTGGAATTCCCTCCACGCCAACCTACAACTACACCACCCGGTGTTGGAATTCCCTCCACGCCAACCTACACCACCTGGTGTCCCTGGGGGAGGACAAAGAGATGAACAGGTTGTTGAGACTAGTAGTTGTTTGTAGTTGTCACCCCAGGTCATTAGTTTGCGTTGCCTTTGGTAAGGAAGCATGTTTTATTGTATTAGTGCTGTTACCAGTGTCTGTCTGTTGTCTGTTTAATCACACATCATTGTTTAATCCCAGTCCCCACAGGATACCTTTTGCCAGGCAGTCATTGTAAATAAGAATTTGTTCTTAATTGAATTGCCTGGTTAAATAAAATAAAAAATTAAGTGTTTGTGTGTGTCTGTCTCTGTGTGTGTGTCTCTGTGTGTGTGTGTGTCACTGTCTTCATTAGACTATCATGTTGTCCTGTTCAGCCTTATAACGAAGATCACCTTTCCTGCATCCCAAATGGAACTCAATTCCCTATATAGTGCACTACTTTAGACCAGGGCCCTATGAAACCCTATTCCCTATATAGTGCACTACTTTTGATCAGGGCCCTATGAAACCCTATTCCCTATATTGTGCACTACTTTAGACCAGAGACCTATGTGTTTCTAATGTAGTGGACTATATAGGGAATAGGGTGCTATTTGGGACGTCGTCAAAGTTTCACATCGCTGACTGAAACACCCAGCCGTAGGCTCCAACGAGCTGAGATGTCGAGCGTGTTCGGGTGTTCGTTACGTGTGCTTGTGGCTAATCGTGAGTGACTGAGCGAAGGAACGAGAGAGAGAGAGAGAGAGAGAGAGAGACAGAGAGAGAGAGAGAGAGAGAGAGAGAGAGAGAGAGACAGAGAGAGAGAGAGAGAGAGAGAGAGAGACATAGAGAGAGAGAGAGAGACAGTAGGGGAGGAGAAGGAAAGAACTCTAAATACCTTTTAATTTTAAATACCTTTAAAACTTTTAATGGCAAAGACATTACACTGAAAGTGTTTGAATTAGGGGATAATAAAAGCTTTAGCTGTTAAGAAGGTCAGTATTTCTCTGGTGTTAAGACAGGGGGGGGAGAGATAATGCAGGACGTTCAGTCCTCAATTACCAGGTTCTAATCCCTGTGATTTAAACCCCTTCTGCAGGAAGCAGAACCCATTGCCTGTACACCTTAAGCCGTGCGTCGCCCCTCACACGTCATCCCTAAAAAAATCAGGGTCCCCTGAACTTTTAGACAGCTCAAGATTCAGAAGCTAACTTACTTCAAAAAAAGAGAGCGGTGGTAGCACTTAGCGTACCATAAAATGTCAAGTAGTTTCATAAAATAGGAGGTTGCCTGGAAGGCTGTGGTACAGACGCCTCTATCTGGTGGCATTAACAGATTATGCAGCGATCTAAACCTGTTTTAGTGCTGTGATGGAGCGTTTTAATACTGCTCTGGGATCAGGCACAGGGCAGGAGAGGAGACATATCGACCAACCGGGGGAAATCGGTACATATATTGACACAGAATCTGTAATGAAGCTGACATTTAAGATGAGCCGGTTAATAGTGTTTTTTCTTCCAGGAGGAGATGGAGAGGATGGTGGGTGGGTGCTATTCCAGGAGGATGGTGGGTGGGTGCTATTCCAGGAGGATGGTGGGTGGGTGCTATTCCAGGAGGATGGTGGGTGGGTGCTATTCCAGGAGGATGGTGGGTGGGTGCTATTCCAGAAGGATGGTGGGTGCTATTCCAGGAGGATGGTGGGTGGGTGCTATTCCAGAAGGATGGTGGGTGGGTGCTATTCCAGAAGGATGGTGGGTGCTATTCCAGGAGGATGGTGGGTGCTATTCCAGGAGGATGGTGGGTGCTATTCCAGAAGGATGGTGGGTGCTATTCCAGAAGGATGGTGGGTGCTATTCCAGGAGGATGGTGGGTGCTATTCCAGGAGGATGGTGGGTGCTATTCCGGGAAGATGGTGGGTGGGTGCTATTCCAGGAGGATGGTGGGTACTATTCCAGGAGGATGGTGGGTGCTATTCCAGGAGATGGTGGGTGCTATTCCAGGAGGAGATGGTGGGTGTTATTCCAGGAGGAGATGGAGAGGATGGAGGGTGTTATTCCAGGAGGAGCTGGGTGTTATTCCAGGAGGAGCTGGAGAGGATGGAGGGTGTTATACCAGGAGGAGATGGAGCGGAGAGGATGGTGGGTGGGTGCTATTCCAGGAGGATGGTGGGTGTTATTCCAGGAGGATGGTGGGTGCTATTCCAGGAGGATGGTGGGTGTTATTCCAGGAGGATGGTGGGTGCTATTCCAGGAGGATGGTGGGTGCTATTCCAGGAGGATGGTGGGTGTTATTCCAGGAGGATGGTGGGTGTTATTCCAGGAGGAGCTGGAGAGGATGGTGGGTGTTTATACAGGAGGAAATGGAGCTGAGAGGAAAGCTGGAATGATAGACCAGTAGTGTGTTTTGAGCCCCTCCAGCAGCTAGCCAGCGACCCAGTTCCCAGAGTCTCTCAGGTGTCTCCAACGTCCCAATCGGTTCCAAAGGCAGGTCAACACTCAGTAAAATCCCTCATAAAAACACAGACTACCCTGAGGCCAGAGATACTTTCAGCAACACGGACACGGACCCTAGACTAGTTACCCTCGAAGAGACGTACCGGAGGACTTTGAGAAGGACACCAGTGGAACACCTTGAAGTGAGGAGTGAGGGGGGAGTAATGGGAAGCTTGTTGGGGTTTTATTATGGCCTGGACATACAAACACCTTGAAGTGAGGAGTGAGGGGGGAGTAATGGGAAGCTTGTTGGGGTGTTATTATGGCCTGGACATACAAACACCTTGAAGTGAGGAGTGAGGGGGGAGTAATGGGAAGCTTGTTGGGGTGTTATTATGGCCTGGACATACAAACACCTTGACGTGAGGAGTGAGGGGGGAGTAATGGGAAGCTTGTTGGGGTTTTATTATGGCCTGGACATACAAACACCTTGAAGTGAGGAGTGAGGGGGAGTAATGGGAAGCTTGTTGGGGTTTTATTATGGCCTGGACATACAAACACCTTGAAGTGAGGAGTGAGGGGGGAGTAATGGGAAGCTTGTTGGGGTGTTATTATGGCTAGGACATACAAACACCTTGACGTGAGGAGTGAGGGGGGAGTAATGGGAAGCTTGTTGGGGTGTTATTATGGCCTGGACATACAAACACCTTGACGTGAGGAGTGAGGGGGGAGTAATGGGAAGCTTGTTGGGGTTTTATTATGGCCTGGACATACAAACACCTTGAAGTGAGGAGTGATGGGGGAGTAATGGGAAGCTTGTTGGGGTGTTATTATGGCTAGGACATACAAACACCTTGAAGTGAGGAGTGAGGGGGGAGTAATGGGAAGCTTGTTGGGGTGTTATTATGGCCTGGACATACAAACACCTTGACGTGAGGAGTGAGGGGGGAGTAATGGGAAGCTTGTTGGGGTTTTATTATGGCCTGGACATACAAACACCTTGACGTGAGGAGTGAGGGGGAGTAATGGGAAGCTTGTTGGGGTGTTATTATGGCCTGGACATACAAACACCTTGAAGTGAGGAGTGAGGGGGGAGTAATGGGAAGCTTGTTGGGGTTTTATTATGGCCTGGACATACAAACACCTTGACGTGAGGAGTGAGGGGGGAGTAATGGGAAGCTTGTTGGGGTGTTATTATGGCCTGGACATACAAACACCTTGACGTGAGGAGTGAGGGGGGAGTAATGGGAAGCTTGTTGGGGTGTTATTATGGCCTGGACATACAAACACCTTGACGTGAGGAGTGAGGGGGGAGTAATGGGAAGCTTGTTGGGGTGTTATTATGGCCTGGACATACAAACACCGATGACGCCTTAGAGGGCAAAACGTTGGTCAAAGGAAAACATTCTCCTTTCTTTCACTGCAAAATCTGAGCGTGGACATTTCTAATCTTCCTATTTATTGCAGGGCAGAACCAAGTCCATTGAGTCGGGGTGTAACGAAGTACAGCGTAGTCCGACCAGACCATAGGGGAACTCGGTTCAGTCCGCACCGTGAACCCACATGATATACACTGACAAATATCTTTACAGAATAAAACCCCCCAGGCCTAGAGGCTATGCCTACGATACGTTGGGTACTTGTTGAGTACATCTGAACCGTTAAAACGTTTCAGGCTATTCCGTTAAAACGTCATCAAAATCCTCATCTTAAAATGACGCATTTCAAACGATCCTTTTGTGAGGCGCAGCTGGAAACTAGTTCTATATGAGGGCGAGATATGAACATGAAGGCAGGGTAAAATGACATCAGGATAGATAATAATAAGGTATTTGAGGTAGATATGTACATGAAGGCAGGGTAAAATGACATCAGGATAGATAATAATAAGGTATTTGAGGTAGATATGTACATGAAGGCAGGGTAAAGTGACATCAGGATAGATAATAATAAGGTATTTGAGGTAGATATGTTCATGAAGGCAGGGTAAAGTGACTAGACATCAGGATAGATAATAATAAGGTATTTGAGGTAGATATGTACATGAAGGCAGGGTAAAATGACATCAGGATAGATAATAATAAGGTATTTGAGGTAGATATGAACATGAAGGCAGGGTAAAATGACGTATCAGGATAGATAATAATAAGGTATTTGAGGTAGATATGTACATGAAGGCAGGGTAAAGTGAAGGCATCAGGATAGATAATAATAAGGTATTTGAGGTAGATATGTACATGAAGGCAGGGTAAAGTGATCATCAGGGTAGATAATAATAAGGTATTTGAGGTAGATATGTACATGAAGGCAGGGTAAAGTGACTAGGCATCAGGATAGATAATAATAAGGTATCTGAGGTAGATATGTACATGAAGGCAGGGTAAAGTGACTAGACATCAGGATAGATAATAATAAGGTATTTGAGGTAGATATGTACATGAAGGCAGGGTAAAGTGACATCAGGATAGATAATAATAAGGTATTTGAGGTAGATATGTTCATGAAGGCAGGGTAAAGTGACTAGACATCAGGATAGATAATAATAAGGTATTTGAGGTAGATATGTACATGAAGGCAGGGTAAAATGACTAGGCATCAGGATAGATAATAATAAGGTATCTGAGGTAGATATGTACATGAAGGCAGGGTAAAGTGACTAGACATCAGGATAGATAATAATAAGGTATTTGAGGTAGATATGTACATGAAGGCAGGGTAAAGTGACTAGACATCAGGATAGATAATAATAAGGTATTTGAGGTAGATATGTACATGAAGGCAGGGTAAAGTGACATCAGGATAGATAATAATAAGGTATTTGAGGTAGATATGTACATGAAGGCAGGGTAAAGTGACATCAGGATAGATAATAATAAGGTATTTGAGGTAGATATGTACATGAAGGCAGGGTAAAGTGACTAGACATCAGGATAGATAATAATAAGGTATTTTAGATATGTACATGAAGGCAGGGTAAAGTGACTAGGCATCAGGATAGATAATAATAAGGTATTTGAGGTAGATATGTACATGAAGGCAGGGTAAAGTGACTAGACATCAGGATAGATAATAATAAGGTATTTGAGGTAGATATGTACATGAAGGCAGGGTAAAGTGACTAGACATCAGGATAGATAATAATAAGGTATTTGAGGTAGATATGTACATGAAGGCAGGGTAAAGTGACTAGACATCAGGATAGATAATAATAAGGTATTTGAGGTAGATATGTACATGAAGGCAGGGTAAAGTGACTAGGCATCAGGATAGATAATAATAGTGAGGTAGATATGTACATGAAGGCAGGGTAAAGTGAGCATCAGGATAGATAATAATGGTATTGAGGTAGATATGTACATGAAGGCAGGGTAAAGTGACATCAGGATAGATAATAATAATAAGGTATTTGAGGTAGATATGTACATGAAGGCAGGGTAAAGTGACATCAGGATAGATAATAAGGTATTTGAGGTAGATATGTACATGAAGGCAGGGTAAAGTGACTAGACATCAGGATAGATAATAATAAGGTATTTGAGGTAGATATGTACATGAAGGCAGGGTAAAGTGACTAGGCATCAGGATAGATAATAATAAGGTATTTGAGGTAGATATGTACATGAAGGCAGGGTAAAGTGAGGCATCAGGATAGATAATAATAAGGTATTTGAGGTAGATATGTACATGAAGGCAGGGTAAAGTGATGCATCAGGATAGATAATAAAAGGTTTTGAGGTAGATATGTACATGAAGGCAGGGTAAAGTGACATCAGGATAGATAATAATAAGGTATTTGAGGTAGATATGTACATGAAGGCAGGGTAAAGTGACTAGACATCAGGATAGATAATAATAAGGTATTTGAGGTAGATGTGTACATGAAGGCAGGGTAAAGTGACTAGACATCAGGATAGATAATAATAAGGTATTTGAGGTAGATATGAACATGAAGGCAGGGTAAAGTGACTAGACATCAGGATAGATAATAATAAGGTATTTGAGGTAGATATGTACATGAAGGCAGGGTAAAGTGACTAGACATCAGTTTTTTGAGGCATGGCAGCTGACTGGAGTTTTCCTCCTGAGGCATGGCAGCTGACTGGAGTTTTCCTCCTGAGGCATGGCAGCTGACTGGAGTTTTCCTCCTGAGGCATGGCAGCTGACTGGAGTTTTCCTCCTGAGGCATGGCAGCTGACTGGAGTTTTCCTCCTGAGGCATTACAGCTGACTGGAGTTTTCCTCCTGAGGCATGGCAGCTGACTGGAGTTTTCCTCCTGAGGCATTACAGCTGACTGGAGTTTTCCTCCTGAGGCATTGCAGCTGACTGGAGTTTTCCTCCTGAGGCATTACAGCTGACTGGAGTTTTCCTCCTGAGGCATTACAGCTGACTGGAGTTTTCCTCCTGAGGCATTACAGCTGACTGGAGTTTTCCTCCTGAGGCATGGCAGCAAGGTTTTACCTCAAACTCTGCTGCCGTACAGAAAACTCCTGGCTGCAGTCTTAGAGTAGAGGCAGTGGTCATTTCATCTGTCATATCTTTAAAGCCTTCCCAAAACACAACAACAAGGTCAACAGTTTGAGAAATACATCTCCGCAGGAGAGACAGAAACAAGCAGGCAGAGACACAGACAGAGAGACAGAGACACAGTCAGAGAGGCAGACAGAGACAGACAGAGAGACAGAGACAGACAGGCAGACAGAGACACTGAGGCAGAGACACAGTCAGACAGACAGAGACAGACAGGCACACAGACACTGAGACAGGCAGGCAGACAGAGACACTGAGGCTGAGACACAGTCAGAGAGACAGAGAGACAGAGAGACAGAGAGACAGAGAGACAGAGAGAGATGAACTGCTCAAAGCAGGAGGAGAAGAGTCCAAGGAAGAGGTGAATGAGACAGGTATAATGTGATTCTCAGTCGACACAAATAATTGATACATGCTCTTCCCCTCTCTATGGTGTTGCCAGGGGGTGACATCACCACACGCTAAATCTTTCAACAGGCATCGGACAGGCATTCCCTTTTGTTAGGATACCAAACAGCAACGCACACAATAACATAGCCATGCTAATAAAACAGGGCTAACCCATCGGTCCACCAAAAAAATGATCAAATAAAGACAAGCAATCGAATATAAATAAAATAAACCAATATCTTAGACTCTAATCAAGTAGGACAGTGCAATCTATAACGTCAGAATCACTATAAAGAGAGACCTCTGTCTACAGACGTATCTCTGTAAAACGTCAGTGGAAATCCAGTGTGGACTTTCAACGCGACAGGCGAGACTTAACTTGACTTGTGATGCTATTGCAGCCAGCTACAGACAGACAGGACAAAGGCCATGCAGGCTGTAGCAGTGGAGAGAGTATTACAATCTCCCAAGTCCCCTTTAGTCTACAGGGATCAGTTACCTCAGAAAGCCCTTAAGACAGACACAAAGCTATCAAAATGAAAATGGGCTTCCCAATGACCACAACAACACATCGCAAGTTTAGTCCCAAATGGCACTCTATCCCCCTTAAATTGTACACTGCTTTCACACAAAGCATACAGGAGATCACTACAGGAATAGGTTACCATTTGGAATGCAGACAGAGGCCTTTGGCTGATGCTCTCACCTCAGAGAGAATGTTCTTTTACTGGTCATTGGTTCCCATCTATCCTGCCGTTCGATGGGTCACCCTCTCTCTTCGGGCATAATGACTTTCTGGGGAAACCTCGTAGGTTTTGAGGTGAGAAGGTTTAGTCAAGTAAATGCGGTTTTGATTACTTGGCTGCCGTCCGACGGCGACCCGTCAGAGTCCCGCTGTTTCAGGGAATTAATGGCCGAGGACAACAATGACCCCCGTCGTCTCCTGCAGGGCGCAGTGAAAGAACGCGTCCCAAATGGAAGCCATTCCCCTATACAGTGCACTACTTTTGACCAGAGCCCTAGTCCAAAATGGTCCACTATTAAATGGGGAACAGAGTGGCATTTCAGAAGCACCCAGAATCTTCTGCTATGTACAGCCTTATTACAGCACTGCCATAGTACTATAGACCTACCGGTTTGTCTTTTCAGCAGGCTTGTAGAGGCCTCACAGCCCTCTGCTATGTACAGCCTTATTACAGGACTGTCATAGTACTATAGACCTACCGGTTTGTCTTTTCAGCAGGCTTGTAGAGGCCTCACAGCCCTCTGCTATGTACAGCCTTATTACAGGACTGCTGTCTTTGTAAAGGGAAGGCCTTTATAGCAGGACATTATAAACAGACGAGGTGAGGAACGAGTCTCCCAGGTAGACTTCCTTTATAGCAGGGCATTATAAACAGACGAGGCGAGGAACGAGTCTCCCAGGTAGACTTCCTTTATAGCAGAGCATTATAAACAGACGAGGTGAGGAACGAGTCTCCCAGGTAGACTTCCTTTATAGCAGAGCATTATAAACAGACGAGGTGAGGAACGAGTCTCTCAGGTAGACTTCCTTTATAGCAGAGCATTATAAACAGACGAGGTGAGGAACGAGTCTCCCAGGTAGACTTCCTTTATAGCAGAGCATTATAAACAGACGAGGTGAGGAACGAGTCTCCCAGGTAGACTTCCTTTATAGCAGGGCATTATAAACAGACGAGGTGAGGAACGAGTCTCCCAGGTAGACTTCCTTTATAGCAGAGCATTATAAACAGACGAGGTGAGGAACGAGTCTCCCAGGTAGACTTCCTTTATAGCAGAGCATTATAAACAGACGAGGCGAGGAACGAGTCTCTCAGGTAGACTTCCTTTATAGCAGGGCATTATAAACAGACGAGGCGAGGAACGAGTCTCCCAGGTAGACTTCCTTTATAGCAGGGCATTATAAACAGACGAGGTGAGGAACGAGTCTCTCAGGTAGACTTCCTTTATAGCAGGGCATTATAAACAGACGAGGTGAGGAACGAGTCTCCCAGGTAGACTTCCTTTATAGCAGGGCATTATAAACAGACGAGGTGAGGAACGAGTCTCCCAGGTAGACTTCCTTTATAGCAGAGCATTATAAACAGACGAGGTGAGGAACGAGTCTCCCAGGTAGACTTCCTTTATAGCAGAGCATTATAAACAGACGAGGTGAGGAACGAGTCTCTCAGGTAGACTTCCTTTATAGCAGAGCATTATAAACAGACGAGGTGAGGAACGAGTCTCCCAGGTAGACTTCCTTTATAGCAGGGCATTATAAACAGACGAGGTGAGGAACGAGTCTCCCAGGTAGACTTCCTTTATAGCAGGGCATTATAAACAGATGAGGTGAGGAACGAGTCTCCCAGGTAGACTTCCTTTATAGCAGGGCATTATAAACAGACGAGGCGAGGAACAAGTCTCTCAGGTAGACTTCCTTTATAGCAGGGCATTATAAACAGACGAGGTGAGGAACGAGTCTCCCAGGTAGACTTCCTTTATAGCAGGGCATTATAAACAGACGAGGCGAGGAACGAGTCTCCCAGGTAGACTTCCTTTATAGCAGGGCATTATAAACAGACGAGGTGAGGAACGAGTCTCTCAGGTAGACTTCCTTTATAGCAGGGCATTATAAACAGACGAGGTGAGGAACGAGTCTCCCAGGTAGACTTCCTTTATAGCAGGGCATTATAAACAGACGAGGTGAGGAACGAGTCTCCCAGGTAGACTTCCTTTATAGCAGAGCATTATAAACAGACGAGGTGAGGAACGAGTCTCCCAGGTAGACTTCCTTTATAGCAGGGCATTATAAACAGACGAGGTGAGGAACGAGTGTCCCAGGTAGACTTCCTTTATAGCAGAGCATTATAAACAGACGAGGTGAGGAACGAGTCTCCCAGGTAGACTTCCTTTATAGCAGGGCATTATAAACAGACGAGGTGAGGAACGAGTCTCCCAGGTAGACTTCCTTTATAGCAGAGCATTATAAACAGACGAGGTGAGGAACGAGTCTCCCAGGTAGACTTCCTTTATAGCAGGGCATTATAAACAGACGAGGAACGAGTCTCCCAGGTAGACTTCCTTTATAGCAGAGCATTATAAACAGACGAGGTGAGGAACGAGTCTCCCAGGTAGACTTCCTTTATAGCAGAGCATTATAAACAGACGAGGTGAGGAACGAGTCTCCCAGGTAGACTTCCTTTATAGCAGGGCATTATAAACAGACGAGGTGAGGAACGAGTCTCCCAGGTAGACTTCCTTTATAGCAGGGCATTATAAACAGACGAGGCGAGGAACGAGTCTCCCAGGTAGACTTCCTTTATAGCAGGGCATTATAAACAGACGAGGTGAGGAACGAGTCTCCCAGGTAGGCTAGTTACAACAAAGACAAGAGTACACACTTAAAAGTGAACCATAGATTTCTATTGAAACAGATAATCACAGCAGTGGAAAGACAGACTGATAAGAATTAGGATGGCTTCGGGAATCACTCTGTTCACATCCTATTTAATAAACTCAAATAAAGGACAAAGTGACAGAGTAGGTAGGGAAGGAGTTCCAAATGGCACCCTAATTCCCTATATAGTGCACTACTTTAGACCAGAACCCTATGGAACCCTGTTCCCTATGCCATAGGGTTCTGCTCTAAAGTAGTGCACTATATAGGGAATAGGGTGCCATAGGGCCCTGGTCTAAAGTAGTGCACTATATAGGGAATAGGGCTCCATTTGGAAAACAGTGTTCTCAGAGAGGCGAGCCAGACGTGGCCACTACGACTGGGGAGGGAAGGAAGGAGGGGCGTAGACATTTAAGATGCCTTGACCACCCAGAGTCCCACTAGGTACCGGCACAAAGCCCCGCAATAATTACATGGGAAGAAATAAATAAATAAATAAAAGAAAGAACGAGCTGAAAACACTGAGTAAAAACCCCTCAAAAAAGTTGTAGCTCGCACGCCTCGCCCAGAGCCCGGGGAAATGACCCAGTGCAGCACAGCCACAACAGCAGCCAGAGGGGACAGAAACTTTCCACGAGGCCAACAAATCCCCTGATGGCACTTGGCTCCAGTCTTCCTTCTGTTAGAGCTGTTGATCAGAAGTTAAATAGTTTTGGTAGCTCTCTGTTTCTAAAAAGACAGAAACACACTAAAACTGTGGCCAATTAATTCTGGGATATGCCCGAGTCAGAGGATTCACTGTTCTGCAGCTCACTGTATAATTGGGCCGGGTTTTCTGAAGAAGGGGAAGTTGGTAATGTTACGGGGAAAACATGACTGCTCACAACTAAATGAAGCCAAGAGGGAGAAAGACTCCTTAACAACGCTAAAGTTAGCCAGTCAGTCAGTTCTGGAAAAAAATTAAGTTTTACCTCATGCAAGTTGCAATACAGAGTTCATGCCAACCCCAGAAGTACACAGTGGAGCCATTGGGTTGGAGTTTCCATCTGTTTCCATAGTGTCAGCCTTGGACCAAGGTTGGCGTTTCTATAGTGTCAGCCTTGGACCAAGGTTGGAGTTTCTATAGTGTCAGCCTTGGACCAAGGTTGGAGTTTCTATAGTGTCAGCCTTGGACCAAGGTTGGCGTTTCCATAGTGTCAGCCTTGGACCAAGGTTGGCGTTTCCATAGTGTCAGCCTTGGACCAAGGTTGGCGTTTCCATAGTGTCAGCCTTGGCCCAAGGTTGGCGTTTCCATAGTGTCAGCCTTGGACCAAGGTTGGAGTTTCTATAGTGTCAGCCTTGGACCAAGGTTGGAGTTTCTATAGTGTCAGCCTTGGACCAAGGTTGGCGTTTCCATAGTGTCAGCCTTGGACCAAGGTTGGCGTTTCCATAGTGTCAGCCTTGGACCAAGGTTGGTGTTTCCATAGTGTCAGCCTTGGACCAAGGTTGGCGTTTCCATAGTGTCAGCCTTGGACCAAGGTTGGCGTTTCCATAGTGTCAGCCTTGGACCAAGGTTGGCGTTTCCATAGTGTCAGCCTTGGACCAAGGTTGGCGTTTCCATAGTGTCAGCCTTGGACCAAGGTTGGCGTTTCCATAGTGTCAGCCTTGGACCAAGGTTGGAGTTTCTATAGTGTCAGCCTTGGACCAAGGTTGGAGTTTCTATAGTGTCAGCCTTGGACCAAGGTTGGCGTTTCCATAGTGTCAGCCTTGGACCAAGGTTGGAGAGGGGTAGAAGGGAGTATTAGAAATCTGGTATGGTTGGACAACGTGACGGGCTATGTCCCCAGACACTACGAAGATACAAGCCGCCTTCCTAACTCAGTTGCCGAAGAGGAAGAAAACTGCTCAGGGATTTCACTATGAGGCCCATTGGTAACAGTTACAGCATTTAGTGGCTGTGATAGGAGAAAACTGAGGATGGCTCAACAACATTGTAGTTACTCCAAAATAATATCCTAAATGACAGAGTGAAAAGGAAGTCTGTACAGAATACAAATATTAAAAAAACATGCATCCTGTTTGCAATAAGGCGCTAAAGTAAAAATAAAATGTACTTTATGTCCTGAAAACAAAGATTTATTTGCAGCAAATCGAACAACACATCACTGAATATCACTTCATATTTTCAAGCTTGGTGGAGGCTGCATCATGTTATGGGTATGCATGTCATCGGCAAGAACTAGGGAGTTTTTTAGGATAAAAATAAAGGTAATAGAGCTAAACACAGGGAAACTCCTCGAGGAAAACCTGGTTCAGTCTGCTTTCCACCAGACACTGGGAGATGAATTCACCTTTCAGCAGGACAATAACTTAAAACACAAGGCCAAATCTACACTGGAGTTGCTTACCAAGAAGACAGTGAATGTTCCTGAGTGGCCGAGTTACAGTTTAGACTGAAAACGGCTTGAAAATCTATGGCAAGACTTGAAAATTACTATCTAGCAATGATCAACAATCAACTTGACAGAGCTAGAAGAATTTATTTTAAAGAATAATGTGCAAATAGTGTACAATCGAGGTGTGGAAAGCTCTTAGAGACATACCCAGAAAGACTCTGCTATAATAGGTGATTCTAACATGTATTGACTCAGGGGGTTGAATACTTATATAAATACTTATATAATCAAGAGATCTTTTATTTTTCATATTATATTTATTTACAAATGTTAGACTTTATCTTCTGAGTATTTTGTGTAGATCGTTGACAACAACAACAAAAAAAGAATAATTAAATCCATTTTAATCCAACCTTGTAACAAAACAAAATGTGAATACTTTCTGAAGGCACTGTGGGTAATTGCGTGCTATTTGCCCAGTCCACTCCCTCACAGTAGACTCTCCACAACAGTGATCCTTCCATCCCTTCACTGTTCACTCTATTCATCTTCATCAGCTCTGGCAGATCTCTGAGAGACACGCTAGATAACACACAGTGGACAGTCCATGTTGGAAAACGAGAGAGAGGAGTAGACAGAGACAGAGATGGAGATGAATAGATGGAGTGAGAGAGATGGGGAAAGAGGGAAAGAGTGGGTGAAGGGGAAAGAGGAATAGAGGGAGAGAGAGAGAGAGAAGGAAACGACGGAGTAGACAGAGGGAAAAGAGGGTGAGGGAGAAAGAGAGAGGTAGTGAGGCAGTGAGATAGAGAGGGAGAGAGAGGGAGTGGGTAAGGGAGAAAGAGGTAGTGAGGCAGTGAGATAGAGAGGGAGAGAGAGGGAGTGGGTAAGGGAGAAAGAGGTAGTGAGGCAGTGAGATAGAGAGGGAGAGAGAGGGAGTGGGTAAGGGAGAAAGAGGTAGTGAGGCAGTGAGATATAGAGGGAGAGAGAGGGAGTGGGTAAGGGAGAAAGAGGTAGTGAGGCAGTGAGATAGAGAGGGAGAGAGAGGGAGTGGGTAAGGGAGAGAGGTAGTGAGGCAGTGAGATAGAGAGGGAGAGAGAGGGAGTGGGTAAGGGAGAAAGAGGTAGTGAGGCAGTGAGATATAGAGGGAGAGAGAGGGAGTGGGTAAGGGAGAAAGAGGAATAGAGGGAGAGACAGACAGACAGAGATCCAATCTGGAACGCCACAGTTCCTTCATTGTGAATTATTCTGCTCCGGATGAGAGCAGTCCCCTTCTCAGCGAGGGAGCGGGGCGGAGGATATTGCACATGCGTGTCCTCCACATCTATGGACACGCTACACACCACTGCTCTAACCTCCAGCCCCGTTCACCGACTGCCAGACTGGAGTTAGGAGGAGGAATGATAAGGGCTGAGCAAGTCTACAATCCTCCAAACTACCACCCTGATGCCTACGCAGCGTACTCCTTTCCACCAGGGACACGGTGAAAAGTGGTCCACTATGCAGAGCATAGGGTGCCGTTTGGGACACAGACAGTCTACTGTGAGACGATAGGAGACATTTCTAAACCACATCAGATGACTTGATATTAAGGGTATTTTGAGGGTGGAGGTCCACAGCACTGCTGGGTTCCTGCTTTACCTGATCATTCATTAGACTGAGCTGGATAGCCAGGTATAACAACCACTCCCTGATGAGAGGGGGGAGAAGGAGATTGGCCTGCTTTATAGCCTCATAGGATAAACAATAAAAATGGGAGAACGCTGCTGACTTGTTCATGAGGCTCCATGTCTTCACTACCTTTCAAGCATCTTATATAGGTGAAGTGTCGTGGACCAATTAAGACCTCCAGAATCTAAGCAGACACGTCGGCGAGACACGGATGGTGTCCGAGGAGAGAACAGAATGGAGTCCAATTTATCAGAGTGGAGACAAAAACATCCAGACCAACAGGAAGTGATCAACTCAATGTTCTTTCTATCCAGCTCTCTCAAAGTGTCCCTCTGTCATCAGCTCTCTCAAAGTGTCCCTCTGTCATCAGCTCTCTCAAAGTGTCCCTCTGTCATCAGCTCTCTCAAAGTGTCCCTCTGTCATCAGCTCTCTCAAAGTGTCCCTCTGTCATCAGCTCTCTCAAAGTGTCCCTCTGTCATCAGCTCTCTCAAAGTGTCCCTCTGTCATCAGCTCTCTCAAAGTGTCCCTCTGTCATCAGCTCTCTCAAAGTGTCCCTCTGTAACGAATCGTATCGCCCCACACGGAGACAGAGAGAAGGAGGAAACCTTATTTAAGGTTTAGGCTAATGAAAGAGGAGGATCTCGCTGAGGCAGGTAACTCAGTCATGGTTGTTCATACAACCTTTAAATTAGTCTGCTCGGCTTCAAACCTTTTTCTCTCTCTCTCTGTGTGTGAAGAGAAGGTGCTCTTAATGTGACAGACACTACCTAAATGGTGGTCTGTCTGTCTGTCTGTCTGTCTGTCTGTCTCTCATTAATCTGTTATCGCTCTCTCATTAATCTGTTATCTCTCTCATTAATCTGTTATCTCTCTCATTAATCTGTTATCTCTCTCTCTCTCATTAATCTGTTATCTCTCTCTCTCTCATTAATCTGTTATCTCTCTCTCTCTCATTAATCTGTTATATATCTCTCTCTCTCTCTCTCTCTCTCTCTCTCTCTCTCTCTCTCTCTCTCTCTCTCTCTCTCTCTCTCTCTCTCTCTCTCTCTCTCTCTCTCTCTCTCTCTCTCTCTCTCTCTCTCTCTCTCTCTCTCTCTCTCTCTCTCTCTCTCTCTCTCTCTCTAATGAATCTCTCTCTAATGAATCTCTCTCTAATGAATCTCTCTCTCTGTTCTGTTTCTGTGATCATCAGGTATTAAAAGGCAGGCTGAGGCCACTCCATTCATAATCAACTCTGAGACAATGATCCACCACCTTACTCTATGCAGGAAGGCTTTAGTACTGCCAGCAAGGTGAGTACAGACTGCAATATAAACAGACCTGTTGACAGACAGTCTGCTGTAAACAACATGTGACAGGAAATCTAACTGGTCAGCACATATAATTGCTGTCGCTTCACACAAAGCCTGCTCGACTATTATGTGGAAAACCCAGCCCAAAAACTAAGTGTCAAGAAAAATATGATAAAAGCAGACGTTTCTGTTGTTTGTTTTTTTAACTGATTAGCAAGCCGTCTCCCGCGCACAGCAATTAGTCGATATTAAAACGTACATTTGTAAACAGAGCGGTCTCCATGGTAACGCAGAGATAAGGCGCCACAGGCGACTTTCTGAGAGGAAACCTCCCCTGGTCAGCAGTGGTGTTGAATCTTAATTTAAAGTGGAGATATTCATCCAACGTCCGATACCGATACAACCCAAACCCACAATAACTCTATTCCATACGTAGTGCACTACATTTCATTAGAGCCCTATGGGTCCTGGTCTAAAGTAGTGCACTACATTTCATTAGAGCCCTATGGGTCCTGGTCTAAAGTAGTGCACTACATTTCATTAGAGCCCTATGGGTCCTGGTCTAAAGTAGTGCACTACATTTGATTAGAGCCCTATGGGTCCGATAAACATACGACAGCGCTTCCCCAAACTCATTCACTCACATCCTCCTTCCGGCACACAACTGTTCACACCCCTCGTTGGCGGAGTGAACATTTTTCAGTTTTAAAAAGCTTACTTCCTGCAATTCTACACATTATTTTTTTTGCCACGGGGTGCAAGAGAACATGTTGCTTTTTATTAAAAAGCTCATTATCTTGCAATTCGATACAAAACCTGACAAAAAAAAATTAAAACCTTAGCGGAAATGAGCGAGTTGATGTAGACAGGTTTTATAAAGAGCTCTCTAACGTCCGCAATGACTGACATGAGGAATACTGATGACACACTGAAGCATTTAAAAACTCTACTATTATACATTTCAAGAATAAGTTTCCTAAATTGAAAACTTAAAATGTAAATAAGAGTCAGCCACAGTTAAGGTCTTTCTAGGCCAGCGGTGAGTAACTAGATTCAGCCACAGTTAAGGTCTTTCTAGGCCAGCGGTGAGTAACTAGATTCAGCCACAGTTAAGGTCTTTCTAGGCCAGCGGTGAGTAACTAGATTCAGCCACAGTTCAGGTCTTTCTAGGCCAGCGGTGAGTATCTAGATTCAGCCACAGTTAAGGTCTTTCTAGGCCAGCGGTGAGTAACTAGATTCAGCCACAGTTAAGGTCTTTCTAGGCCAGCGGTGAGTATCTAGATTCAGCCACAGTTAAGGTCTTTCTAGGCCAGCGGTGAGTAACTAGATTCAGCCACAGTTAAGGTCTTTCTTGGCCAGCGGTGAGTAACTAGATTCAGCCACAGTTAAGGTCTTTCTAGGCCAGCGGTGAGTAACTAGATTCAGCCACAGTTGAGGTCTTTCTAGGCCAGCGGTGAGTATCTAGATTCAGCCACAGTTAAGGTCTTTCTAGGCCAGCGGTGAGTAACTAGATTCAGCCACAGTTAAGGTCTTTCTAGGCCAGCGGTGAGTAACTAGATTCAGCCACAGGCCCGAGTTTTATCGGCGGAAACATAATTATAATCATTTGTACGCTGACCACAACTAAGACACAAAAAGAGATTGTATGTGAAAATTATCATTTCATACCTTGATTACATTGAGACACAATCACATATCCCTTCTACAGCATAGACTACTGATAAAGAGTGTGTGTGTGTGTGTGTGTGTGTGTGTGTGTGTGTGTGTGTGTGTGTGTGTGTGTACCTAGAGATAACCTTCCAATCACACGATGACTCTGATATCATTCAATTGAATAGCTCCATTAACATCAGCTGATAAAGAGGACAGGAGAAGAAGACCAGTTACAGAACAGAGAAACCAACATTATATAAACCTGTCTGGTAGTTAACAGGAGAAGAAGAAGACCAGCTACAGAACAGAGAAACCAACATTATATAAACCTGTCTGGTAGTTAACAGGAGAAGAAGAAGACCAGCTACAGAACAGAGAAACCAACATTATATACACCTGTCTGGTAGTTAACAGGAGAAGAAGAAGACCAGCTACAGAACAGAGAAACCAACATTATATACACCTGTCTGGTAGTTAACAGGAGAAGAAGACGACCAGCTACAGAACAGAGAAACCAACATTATATACACCTGTCTGGTAGTTAACAGGAGAAGAAGAAGACCAGCTACAGAACAGAGAAACCAACATTATATACACCTGTCTGGTAGTTATTACTACATAGGGAATAGAGTGCCAATAGCCACGGTCTGAGACGGATGAGACAGATGAGGAGCAAATAACAAGGTCAGAATATGCCTGTTATTCAGGCATATTCCACCGGAATAACAGCACAGCGCCAATGTCACACTTTACAACAAGGAGATATATGCCCTCCTCTCTCTCTCACACACACACCTGGACACACACACACACACACACACACACACACACACACACACACACACACACACACACACACACACACACACACACACACACACACACACACACACACACACACACACACACACACACACACACACACACACAAACATTATATACACCTGTCTGGTAGTTAACAGGAGAAGAAGAAGACCAGCTACAGAACAGAGAAACCAACATTATATACACCTGTCTGGTAGTTAACAGGAGAAGAAGAAGACCAGCTACAGAACAGAGAAACCAACATTATATACACCTGTCTGGTAGTTAACAGGAGAAGAAGAAGACCAGCTACAGAACAGAGAAACCAACATTATATACACCTGTCTTGTAGTTAACAGGAGAAGAAGAAGACCAGCTACAGAACAGAGAAACCAACATTATATACACCTGTCTGGTAGTTAACAGGAGAAGAAGACGACCAGCTACAGAACAGAGAAACCAACATTATATACACCTGTCTGGTAGTTAACAGGAGAAGAAGAAGACCAGCTACAGAACAGAGAAACCAACATTATATAAACCTGTCTGGTAGTTAACAGGAGAAGAAGAAGACCAGCTACAGAACAGAGAAACCAACATTATATACACCTGTCTGGTAGTTAACAGGAGAAGAAGAAGACCAGCTACAGAACAGAGAAACCAACATTATATACACCTGTCTGGTAGTTAACAGGAGAAGAAGAAGACCAGCTACAGAACAGAGAAACCAACATTATATACACCTGTCTGGTAGTTAACAGGAGAAGAAGAAGACCAGCTACAGAACAGAGAAACCAACATTATATACACCTGTCTGGTAGTTACAACAAGGAGATATATGCCCTCCTCTCTCTCTCTCACAGCGTAGAGACCCGCCCTGAAGTACGATAAAAGTTTCCCTTTCTTCAATGTTTTTGTTACTTTATTCTAAAATACTAGCTACGGTATACATATCGATCGCCACAACGCACTCTGTTCTCCGCGCTCCAGGGACCACGTTAAGTCCTGGTCCATATATGTTTAATAATCTGCCTTATCAAAGCACCTTGACTTTTTAATACACCACTAGTCCCTGTAAAAAGGTTCCAGTCCCCCGGGGGGGGATTTTTAATTGAAATCAATGTGGAAAATCGTCCCTTTTATATTTTTGAAGAAAACTAAATTGTTTGGAAGCCAGGTGCTACCGTTTTCTTTACAGATTCAATCATTTTCTGGACCTTGACAGTTTTATCACGGCTACTCAAGGTACTGTTGGTCTGCTCTCTACGGGCGAGTCCCAAATGGCACCCTGAGCCCTGGTCAGAAGTAGTGCACGCTATAGGGAATAGGGTGCATGAGGGAGAAGAGAAAAAAAAAAAAACAGGTTGAAGCTCATTGAAACTCCAGACACGAGGACAATCCAGAGAGCAACAGACACATGAACAACAATGAATCATCCAATATCTTCCAGCACTCCAACATTATCACATCCTCCAAGGATGGTGTGCCAAGCGCTCTATAATTTAACACTAACTGGTGGTTTCATATGCCAGATGTGTGTGAGAGAGGAGAGAGAAAGAGGGAGAGATTGAGAGTGAGAGGGAGAGGAGAGAGAGGGAGAGGGAGAGAGAGGGAGAGGAGAGAGAGGGAGAGGGAGAGGAGAGAGAGGGAGAGATTGAGAGTGAGAGGGAGAGGAGAGAGAGGGAGAGTGAGAGTGAGAGGGAGAGGAGAGAGAGGGAGAGGGAGAGGAGAGAGAGGGAGAGGAGAGAGAGGGAGAGGAGAGAGAGGGAGAGGAGAGAGAGAGAGAGGGAGAGGAGAGAGAGGGAGAGGAGAGAGAGAGAGAGAGGGAGAGGAGAGGGAGAGGAGAGGAGAGAGAGGGAGAGGGAGAGGGAGAGGAGAGAGAGGGAGAGGAGAGAGAGGGAGAGGAGAGAGAGGGAGAGGAGAGAGAGGGAGAGGGAGAGGGAGGGAGAGGAGAGAGAGGGAGAGGAGAGAGAGGGAGAGGAGAGAGAGGGAGAAGGAAAGCGAACAAACAAGATAAAACAACTAAAGCAAAGCCAGCCAAAAGCAGGATTAGGTAGATTAGCTAGATTAGCTAGATTAGCTAGGGGATAGATTAGCTAGGGGATAGATTAGCTAGGGGATAGATTAGCTAGATTAGCTAGGGGATAGATTAGCTAGGGGATAGATTAGCTAGGGGATAGATTAGCTAGGGGATAGATTAGCTAGGGGATAGATTAGCTAGATTAGCTAGGGGATAGATTAGCTAGGGGATAGATTAGCTAGGGGATAGATTAGGTAGGGGATAGATTAGCTAGATTAGCTAGGGGATAGATTAGCTAGGGGATAGATTAGCTAGATTAGCTAGGGGATAGATTAGCTAGGGGATAGATTAGGTAAATTAGCTAGGGGATAGATTAGGTAGATTAGCTAGGGGATAGATTAGGTAGATTAGCTAGGGGATAGATTAGCTAGGGGATAGATTAGCTAGGGGATAGATTAGGTAGATTAGCTAGGGGATAGATTAGCTAGGGGATAGATTAGCTAGGGGATAGATTAGGTAGATTAGCTAGGGGATAGATTAGCTAGGGGATAGATTAGCTAGGGGATAGATTAGCTAGGGGATAGATTAGCTAGGGGATAGATTAGGTAGGGGATAGATTAGCTAGGGGATAGATTAGCTAGGGGATAGATTAGCTAGATTAGCTAGGGGATAGATTAGCTAGGGGATAGATTAGCTAGGGGATAGATTAGCTAGGGGATAGATTAGGTAGATTAGCTAGGGGATAGATTAGGTAGATTAGCTAGGGGATAGATTAGCTAGATTAGCTAGGGGATAGATTAGCTAGGGGATAGATTAGCTAGATTAGCTAGGGGATAGATTAGCTAGATTAGCTAGGGGATAGATTAGGTAGGGGATAGATTAGGTAGGGGATAGATTAGCTAGGGGATAGATTAGCTAGATTAGCTAGGGGATAGATTAGCTAGATTAGCTAGGGGATAGATTAGGTAGGGGATAGATTAGGTAGATTAGCTAGGGGATAGATTAGGTAGGGGATAGATTAGCTAGGGGATAGATTAGGTAGATTAGCTAGGGGATAGATTAGCTAGATTAGCTAGGGGATAGATTAGCTAGATTAGCTAGGGGATAGATTAGCTAGGGGATAGATTAGCTAGGGGATAGATTAGCTAGGGGATAGATTAGCTAGGGGATAGATTAGCTAGGGGATAGATTAGCTAGGGGATAGATTAGGTAGATTAGCTAGGGGATAGATTAGCTAGGGGATAGATTAGCTAGGGGATAGATTAGCTAGGGGATAGATTAGGTAGATTAGCTAGGGGATAGATTAGCTAGATTAGCTAGGGGATAGATTAGCTAGATTAGCTAGGGGATAGATTAGCTAGGGGATAGATTAGCTAGGGGATAGATTAGCTAGGGGATAGATTAGCTAGGGGATAGATTAGCTAGGTAGTGGTAGATTAGGTAACGGGTAGATTAGGTAACGGGTAGATTAGCTAGGGGATAGATTAGGTAGTGGTAGATTAGCTAGGGGATAGATTAGCTAGTGGGAGATTAGGTAGTGGTAGATTAGCTAGGGGATAGATTAGGTAGTGGTAGATTAGCTAGGGGATAGATTAGGTAGTGGTAGATTAGCTAGGGGATAGATTAGGTAGTGGTAGATTAGCTAGCCACTGCCCCCCCAGCCCCACGCCACTGTCCCCCCAGCCTCACGCCACTGTCCCCCAGGCCCACGCCACTGCCCCCCCAGCCCCACGCCACTGCCCCCCCAGCCCCACGCCACTGTCCCCCCAGCCCCACGCCACTGTCCCCCCCAGCCCCACGCCACTGTCCCCCCAGCCCCTGTCCCCCAGCCCCACGCCACTGCCCCCCAGCCCCACGCCACTGTCCCCCCAGCCCCACGCCACTGTCCCCCCAGCCCCTGTCCCCCAGCCCCACGCCACTGTCCCCCCAGCCCCACGCCACTGTCCCCCCAGCCCCACGCCACTGTCCCCCCAGCCCGTCCCCCAGCCACTGTCCCCCCAACCCCACGGCACTGTCCCCCCAGCCCCACGCCACTGTCCCCCAGCCCCACGCCACTGTCCCCCCAGCCCCACGCCACTGTCCCCCCAGCCCCACGCCACTGTCCCCCCAGCCCCACGCCACTACAAGCCTCAGTTTCCCACCACATTATGAACAGTAATTCTCCACCTACTGTTTTGGAGGCTGTAACGATGTACTGGATAACCATCTCTCTCTTGGTGGTCAGATCTTTCTCTCTCAGAGGAGCCTTCTTGTCCTCATTCAGGTTCATATCCTCCTGGGAGAGAGAGAGAAACAGAGAAAGAAACAGAGAGAGAGAGGTGTAGAGAGAGAGAGAGGTGTAGAGAGAGAGAGAGGTGTAGAGAGAGAGAGAGGTGTAGAGAGAGAGAGGTGTAGAGAGAGGGAGAGATAAATATACATTAGGCAGGTTTAATAGTTGAAGCCCACTCTGAGCAGTGGTCTCCCAGTAACAGAGCTGAACTGGTGAAACATTAAAGGCCATGTTGTAGCCCTGAGTCGCATCCACCCTGTACATCTGGTGTAGACATCTCCATCTTAGAGCCCTGAGTAGGATCCACCCTGTACATCTGGTGTAAACATCTCCATGTTAGAGCCCTGAGTAGGATCCACCCTGTACATCTGGTGTAAACATCTCCATGTTAGAGCCCTGAGTAGGATCCACCCTGTACATCTGGTGTAAACATCTCCATGTTAGAGCCCTGAGTAGGATCCACCCTGTACATCTGGTGTAAACATCTCCATGTTAGAGCCCTGAGTAGGATCCACCCTGTACATCTGGTGTAAACATCTCCATGTTAGAGCCCTGAGTAGGATCCACCCTGTACATCTGGTGTAAACATCTCCATGTTAGAGCCCTGAGTAGGATCCACCCTGTACATCTGGTGTAAACATCTCCATGTTAGAGCCCTGAGTAGGATCCACCCTGTACATCTGGTGTAAACATCTCCATGTTGATCTCTTTAGCTAGAAAAACCTCTCAGTTATTACTGGGAAATCCACAGGCTTTAAAAAAGGTTCAACAAAATTGTCTTGACATTTCATTCATCTTCCCACTTTAAAAAGCATATTGGATTAAAACCTAACACCTGAGTGTAGTTAATGAACTAGCTGTAAGCACGAATTAAAAGGTCATATCATTAATTGCCTTTATCTTTTCAAAAAGAGCGTCGCGGAGGTATAACCGTAGAATTCCATATGAAATCCTTATTTAACAGGATCTCTGTGAGTGTCCGTCTGACAGACAGACCACTTGTTGTTCCATTTGTCCCATCCTTCAGGAAGTCAAAAGAAAGTCATTCCGTATAAAATGGAAACGTGATTGGACTTTATGGAAACAGCCAGCGTGAAAAGAGAAGAGAGATCCATACTGCATCCCAAAATGGCAGCGTGTTCCCTATATAGCGCCCCATCGGGCTCTGGTCTGAAGTAGTGCACTACATAGGGAATAGGGTCTAAAGTAGTGCACTATATAGGGAATAGGGTGCCATAGTGCTCTGGTCTAAAGTAGTGCTCTCTGATCTCTGTAATGTCTCTAGATGTCTTTAGAACGCCGTTTCATGCTTCTACTGTGAATTTGAAGCGAACAAGAGGGCCTGGAGTCAGATGAGTGAGGAAATTCCATGAGCTCAGAGGCGCGCCCTCACGTGAGTGTGAGCTGTGTTCATTTTCTTTTCTGAAGACATTGGAATTGTCCGGTTGGAATAGTACTTAACATTTATGTTAAAAACATCCTAAAGATTGATGCTATACATCGTTTGACATATTTCTACGAACGTAAATAGAGGTTTTTTTTGTCTTTTAGTCGTGACATTTTTGCGCACTTCCTGCATTTGGAGTAGTGGACTGAGCGCGCAAACAAAAAGGAGGTATTTGGACATAAATGATGGACTTTATCGAACAAAACAAACATTTATTGTGGACCTGGGATTCCTGGGAGTGCATTCTGATGAAGATCAAAGGTAAGTGAATATATACTGCTCAAAAAAATAAAGGGAACACTTAAACAACACAATGTAACTCCAAGTCAATCACACTTCTGTGAAATCAAACTGTCCACTTAGGAAGCAACACTGATTGACAATAAATTTCACATGCTGTTGTGCAAATGGAATAGACAACAGGTGGAAATTATAGGCAATTAGCAAGACACCCCCAATAAAGGAGTGGTTCTGCAGGTGGTAACCACAGACCACTTCTCAGTTCCTATGCTTCCTGGCTGATGTTTTGGTCACTTTTGAATGCTGGCGGTGCTTTCACTCTAGTGGTAGCATGAGACGGAGTCTACAACCCACACAAGCGGCTCAGGTAGTGCAGCTCATCCAGGATGGTACATCAATGTGAGCTGTGGCAAGAAGGCTTGCTGTGTCTGTCAGCGTAGTGTCCAGAGCATGGAGGCGCTACCAGGAGACAGGCCAGTACATCAGGAGACGTGGAGGAGGCCGTAGGAGGGCAACAACCCAGCAGCAGGACCGCTACCTCCGCCTTTGTGCAAGGAGGAGCAGGAGGAGCACTGCCAGAGCCCTGCAATATGACCTCCAGCAGGCCACAAATGTGCATGTGTCTGCTCAAACGGTCAGAAACAGACTCCATGAGGGTGGTATGAGGGCCCGACGTCCACAGGTGGGGGTTGTGCTTACAGCCCAACACCGTGCAGGACGTTTGGCATTTGCCAGAGAACACCAAGATTGGCAAATTCGCCACTGGCGCCCTGTGCTCTTCACAGATGAAAGCAGGTTCACACTGAGCACATGTGACAGACGTGACAGTCTGGAGACGCCGTGGAGAACGTTCTGCTGCCTGCAACATCCTCCAGCATGACCGGTTTGGCGGTGGGTCAGTCATGGTGTGAGGTTGCATTTCTTTGGGGGGCCGCACAGCCCTCCATGTGCTCGCCAGAGGTAGCCTGACTGCCATTAGGTACCGAGATGAGATCCTCAGACCCCTTGTGAGACCATATGCTGGTGCGGTTGGCCCTGGGTTCCTCCTAATGCAAGACAATGCTAGACCTCATGTGGCTGGAATGTGTCAGCAGTTCCTGCAAGAGGAAGGCATTGATGCTATGGACTGGCCCGCCCGTTCCCCAGACCTGAATCCAATTGAGCACATCTGGGACATCATGTCTCGCTCCATCCACCAACGCCACGTTGCACCACAGACTGTCCAGGAGTTGGCGGATGCTTTAGTCCAGGTCTGGGAGGAGATCCCTCAGGAGACCATCCACCACCTCATCAGGAGCATGCCCAGGCATTGTAGGGAGGTCATACAGGCACGTGGAGGCCACACACACTACTGAGCCTCATTTTGACTTATTTTAAGGACATTACATCAAAGTTGGATCAGCCTGTAGTGTGGTTTTCCACTTTAATTTTGAGTGTGACTCCAAATCCAGACCTCCATGGGTTGATAAATTGGATTTCCATTGATTATTTTTGTGTGATTTTGTTGTCAGCACATTCAACTATGTAAAGAAAAAAAGTATTTAATAAGATTATTTCATTCATTCAGATCTAGGATGTGTTATTTTAGTGTTCCCTTTATTTTTTTGAGCAGTGTATATTAATATTATTTCGGAGTTTTATTGACTCCACAAAATGGCGGGTTTGGTTTCGTGTCTGAGCGCTGTACTCAGATTACTGCAGTGTGCTTTCGCTGTAAAGCTTTTTGGGTTGCATTAACCTCTCTGGGGTATGTGGGACGTGACCGTCCCACCTGCGGGACACACTATTCAACAGCCAGTGAAATAGCAGGGCGCCAAATTCAAAACAACAAAAATCTCATAATTCAAATTTCTCTAACATACAACTATTATATCCCATTTTAAAGACACACTTCTCCTTAATCCAACCACATTGTCCGATTTCAAAAAGGCTGTACGGCAAAAGCATTGCATTAGATTACGTTAGGACATCACCTTGACAAGAAAAACCACACTGCCATTTTCCAAGCAAGGAGAGGCGTCACAAAAACCAGAAATACAGCTAAAATTAATCACTAACCTTTGATGATCTTCATCAGATGGCACTCATAGGACTTCATGTTACACAATACATGTATGTTTTGCTTGATAAAGTTCATATTTATATCTCCAAAAAACATTTTACATTGGCGTGTAATGTTCAGAAATGTTTTGCCTCCCAAAACTTCCGGTGAATGAGCACATCAATTTATAGAAATACTCATCATAAACGTTAATAAAATATTAAACTGTAATTCAAAGATTTATAGATACACCTCTCCTTAAATATTGGTTGTTATTTCTATTCATTTTAAGTTTTTTTTATTTGAAATTCAGTTAAGTGTCATTTTTGAGATACACAGATGTATTTAGTAGTAATTATTTAGTTTAAAAGTGCTGCACCTAGAATGTCTCTTCTATGTGGAAACTAGGTGAATTGCAACAGCACTAGCTTGTGTTCAAAACAAATCCCCCCCCCCACCAGCATCCCATTTCCCCGTAACATGGAGACTCTCCCCCTCCCCCACCAGCATCCCATTTCCTCGTAACATGGAGACTCGCCCCCTCCCCCACCAGCATCCCATTTCCCGTAACATGGAGACTCGCCCCCCCCACACATGCATCCCATTTCCCCGTAACATGGAGACTCGCCCCCTCCCCCACCAGCATCCCATTTCCCCGTAACATGGAGACTCGCCCCCCTCCCCACCAGCATCCCATTGCCCCATAACATGGAAACTCGCCCCCTCCCCCACCAGCATCCCATTTCCCGTAACATGGAGACTCGCCCCCTCCCCCACCAGCATCCCATTGCCCCATAACATGGAAACTCGCCCCCTCCCCCACCAGCATCCCATTTCCCCGTAACATGGAGACTCGCCCCCTCCCCCACCAGCATCCCATTGCCCCATAACATGGAAACTCGCCCCCTCCCCCACCAGCATCCCATTTCCCCGTAACATGGAGACTCGCCCCTCCCCACCAGCATCCCATTGCCCCATAACATGGAAACTCGCCCCCTCCCCACCTGTATCCCATTTCCCCGTAACATGGAGACTCGCCCCTCCCCCACCAGCATCCCATTTCCCCGTAACATGGAGACTCGCCCCCCTCCCCCACCACATCCCATTTCCCCGTAACATGGAGACTCGCCCCCCCACACCTGTATCCCATTTCCCCGTAACATGGAGACTCGCCCCTCCCCCACCAGCATCCCATTTCCCCGTAACATGGAGACTCGCCCCCCCACCTGTATCCCATTTCCCCGTAACATGGAGACTCGCCCCTCCCCCACCTGTATCCCATTTCCCCGTAACATGGAGACTCGCCCCCTCCCCCACCAGCATCCCATTTCCCTGTAACATGGAGACTCGCCCCCCCCCGCCACATCCCATTTCCCCGTAACATGGAGACTCGCCCCCTCCCCACCTGCATCCCATTTCCCGTAACATGGAGACTCGCCCCCTCCCCCACCTGCATCCCATTTCCCCGTAACATGGAGACTCGCCCCCTCCCCCACCTGCATCCCATTTCCCCGTAACATGGAGACTCGCCCCCCCACACCTGCATCCCATTTCCCCGTAACATGGAGACTCGCCCCCTCCCCACCAGCATCCCATTTCCCTGTAACATGGAGACTCGCCCCCCCGCCACATCCCATTTCCCCGTAATATGGAGACTCGCCCCCTCCCCACCAGCATCCCATTTCCCCGTAACATGGAGACTCGCCCCCCGCCACATCCCATTTCCCGTAATATGGTGGAGACTCACGCTTGAGGCTTTCACTGTTGGTCCACCAACTTCAAACAGCAGTAAAAACAATATTTTTCCTGATTTAGATGGTACAATGATTCCCTGCACCTTTCAGTGCTCGTTTTCTCACAAACTGAAACTGAGCAAACAGTCTAATGACCTAGCGATTTCTACATTGGCCACTTGACCGAATTTCCACTGGAGATAACACGGCCACAGTCAAAACAGCTTTCCCTTTTTGACAACAGCTGCCGGTCCAGAGGGAGAAATTAATAGGCAAATTTCACAGCCAAGCACAACACTAGCGAGATACTGTGAAACTATCATGCAGATATATTATGGACAATTCCCAAAATTACAAACATTTATATTTTAATTGTATATTATTTAGTTTCAGTTTCACGGACAGAATTAAGCCTGTGTGTGGGAGGCTAGAAACCATTTACGGATTGTACAGTTTCAGAAATCAGCATTTTTTTAAATGCAGACCATGAAAAAATATCGTAGTTTTAAAACCATTTTTCTTGCATTTCATAGTGAAAGTCAGTGCGTTATTGCTTCAGATTGATCAGGGGAGTGCAGCTTAGGGCTGTCCCCAACAACAACAACAATCTTGATCGACCTAGTCATCTGATCTTTAGACCAATCGATTGGTCGAAATGTTTAAACGTGTATTTTTCCATATATAGACGTACCCTGTGTGTCAACTGTATATTGATACTGAGCATGTCTGATGCTTTAAGCACTTACACAAAATGGACACAAATGACTCAAGAGGGAGCCAGAGATCAATATAGCCTAACCAGAAGGAAAAACATGTTCCTGACCCTCCTCCTCCGCTGCTGCTGCTGCTGCTGCAGGCCTTCACAGATTCTGCCATTAGGCTCCTGAAGTTGCCGGTAACAGGCTACACCAGCGGTCGGCAACCTTTCCCATTTGGAGTGTTATCCAAGTTATCCGACCATTTCTACTGATCTGCGTTGCCAGTTATGATCTTAATACAAACATTTTCATGGAACCATTTTATTTCATTTATAATAAAAAGTCTTCATGTCTCAAAATCAATGTCATGTGGTCGATCAAAATTATATCCAAATAACAAATCTAGAAGGAACTTCTACTGCCAAAATACGTAGAAATAGCCGACGTAAAGCCTACAGATTAAAAACATTGCAGCCTGCAGGTAGAAAATATCCTGATAAAAAGAAATATCCTATGAATCACATTGGCTACTCAATGCCTGTCTGCAAGGAACTTGAAACATGATCAACTATTATATTGTGTCTGGTCTGAAGCTCCTTGAAACATTATCAACTATTATCTTGTGTCTGGTCTGAAGCTCCTTGAAACATTATCAACTATTATATTGTGTCTGGTCTGAAGCTCCTTGAAACATTATCAACTATTATATTGTGTCTGGTCTGAAGCTCCTTGAAACATTATCAACTATTATATTGTGTCTGGTCTGAAGCTCCTTGAAACATTATCAACTATTATATTGTGTCTGGTCTGAAGCTCCTTGAAACATTATCAACTATTATATTGTGTCTGGTCTGAAGCTCCTTGAAACATTATCAACTATTATCTTGTGTCTGGTCTGAAGCTCCTTGAAACATTATCAACTATTATCTTGTGTCTGGTCTGAAGCTCCTTGAAACATTATCAACTATTATATTGTGTCTGGTCTGAAGCTCCTTGAAACATGATCAACTATTATCTTGTGTCTGGTCTGAAGCTCCTTGAAACATTATCAACTATTATATTGTGTCTGGTCTGAAGCTCATACTAGCTAACTTGCTACATTGTATAGAATATTGTGGGCCCTCAAGAGTTTCTCCCTCAAGTGAGCTCCATACAGACAGACATAGCTGTAGACCATTTGGGTAACGGATAACAAGTAATCAGGTAGAATTATTTGATGGTTTCCACCGGATCAGAGCATTATGTTTTCCCCCTTTCACTCTGAGTGGTTATGGAAAGAGAGTGAGCTGGAAAGGTATTTTAAGTGGGCTATGTTGAGGATATATTGTAATTCTCAATATATTTAAAACAGACTTTGTTTACTTGCTGTTTTGAGATGAAGAAAAAAACTACTTTGAGAAGCTCCACAGTGATGGTGAGTTAAGACAATCAGAAATACTAATCAGATCCCCAAATGGACACATTTATAGACCTACTTCTATGTGTAATCAGGGCCAGGTAGTCTATAGACCTACTTCTATGTGTAATCAGGGCCAGGTAGTCTATAGACCTACTTCTATGTGTAATCAGGGCCAGGTAGACTATAGACCTACTTCTATGTGTAATCAGGGCCAGGTAGACTATAGACCTACTTCTATGTGTAATCAGGGCCAGGTAGTCTATAGACCTACTTCTATGTGTAATCAGGGCCAGGTAGTCTATAGACCTACTGCTATGTGTAATCAGGGCCAGGTAGTCTATAGACCTACTTCTATGAGTGCAGATCCTTCCTCAACATTGACAGGAGCTCCAAACAGAAGTCAGTGAATAAAGTGACAACTGGTAAATGGAATGAAGTGTAACCTAGGTTATGCGCTCTGCAAATAAAGTGTCCACTCCTACAATGACAACAGTAAGACTGTAATAATAAGACAGGCCTCTACAATGGATGAGTCCACTGAGACAGGCCTCCACAATGGTTCAGTCCACTGAGACAGGCCTCCACAATGGTTCAGTCCACTGAGACAGGCCTCCACAATGGATGAGTCCACTGAGACAGGCCTCCACAATGGTTCAGTCCACTGAGACAGGCCTCCACAATGGTTCAGTCCACTGAGACAGGCCTCCACAATGGTTCAGTCCACTGAGACAGGCCTCCACAATGGTTCAGTCCACTGAGACAGGCCTCCACAATGGTTCAGTCCACTGAGACAGGCCTCCACAATGGATGAGTCCACTGAGACAGGCCTCCACAATGGATGAGTCCACTAAGACAGGCCTCCACAATGGATGAGTCCACTAAGACAGGCCTCCACAATGGATGAGTCCACTGAGACAGGCCTCCACAATGGATGAGTCCACTGAGACAGGCCTCCACAATGGATGAGTCCACTGAGACAGGCCTCCACAATGGATGAGTCCACTAAGACAGGCCTCCACAATGGATGAGTCCACTGAGACAGGCCTCCACAATGGATGAGTCCACTGAGACAGGCCTCCACAATGGATGAGTCCACTGAGACAGGCCTCCACAATGGATGAGTCCAGTCAGGCAGGCGTGAATCAGACAGGTGAACAATTATCTCTCTGCGTTTACAAAATGCAGCAAGATATTTTTCTGTGTTTCATCTTTAATTTTCTGCGTGAAAAATGAAAAATGTTGCGGTAACACATACAGGAAGACAGAGAGATGATGTAGATGCAGTAGTAGTGGGTAAACTTCCACAACGACCAGGAGCGCTGAAGCACGAGGCTAAACCTCCTGCTGTTTTGGTAAGGTAGCTTCCACGTTACAGCAGAGACTCTGTGTGAGAGATACATTACAGCAGAGACTCTGTGTGAGAGATACATTACAGCAGAGACTCTGTGTGAGAGATACATTACAGCAGAGACTCTGTGTGAGAGATACATTACAGCAGAGACTCTGTGTGAGAGATACATTACAGCAGAGACTCTGTGTGAGAGATACATTACAGCAGAGACTCTGTGTGAGAGATACATTACAGCAGAGACTCTGTGTGAGAGATACATTACAGCAGAGACTCTGTGTGAGAGATACATTACAGCAGAGACTCTGTGTGAGAGATACATTACAGCAGAGACTCTGTGTGAGAGATACATTACAGCAGAGACTCTGTGTGAGAGATACATTACAGCAGAGACTCTGTGTGAGAGATACATTACAGCAGAGACTCTGTGAGAGAACAAAGTCTTGCATCGTGCTCATCTCAATGGACGCGGTCGGGCGGTTTCACTTTTGTTACCGCCTTTCAAAGTGTGTTGCATTCTGGGTATCCAAAACGTCCTGACTTGCGCCTAAATGTCGACTGCATGAAACTTTAACAGAAATCATGTGATCAAAGGTTATGAAGTTGACTACAATCGACTGCAAGGTTTCTTCATCTTGCAGCCATCGCCTGCATTGTGGGAAGCTCTATTGTCCACCAATCAACAGGCTGTTTTTGTTTGAGGCTCTATTGTCCACCAATCATCAGGCTGTTTTTGTTTGAGGCTCTATTGTCCACCAATCATCAGGCTGTTTTTGTTTGAGGCTCTATTGTCCACCAATCATCAGGCTGTTTTTGTTTGAGGCTCTATTGTCCACCAATCATCAGGCTGTTTTTGTTTGAGGCATTACGGTCAACCAATCAACAGGCTGTTTTTGTTTGAGGCATTACGGTCAACCAATCAACAGGCTGTTTTTGTTTGACCCAGGAGAACGTGACCAAAGACACGACAAACAGGAACCAATTTGCTGTGATGTGTAACAGCAGACGTTTCCACATAAATATGATATTTCAGGCGCTCTAATTAATTGTAAAACGTATAAATAATGATTTCAATATGCGAGTGTGTGATATAAACACGTTTATATCCGACATTATTAAGAAAAGATTTGATAAACAACGGCAACACTGCCATGTTGATCTGAGCCTTGCAGTTGGAAATCTACCGTGGCAGATTC